>NC_083854.1:4242424-4545454 GCF_029169275.1 Apis cerana | reverse complement strand
GAACTGTTGTTTGGCAGGTGCTTGTAGAGTTTGGCTAGTATTGGCAGGTAGCAAAGCTGGACTAGAAGGCGTTGAGCTGTTGCAGCTCGAGGTATTTGAACTAGAATCCGCGCTCTAAAAAAACAATATAATTAATAATGTATACTAAATATATATTATTATAACGTATACTAATTTTTAATATGAAAAATAAAAAATTAAAATCATAATTAACATACCTGAAAAGGTATATTCATAGAAGAATGTGGATGCGATCGTTTTCGATCCCTTCGATTTAAAGAGCTTAATAAATTTGAATTATGATGATTAGGAGATGTTATACCAGGCTTGCTTAATATTGGAGAAACATTTACCATACCTAAAAAATTTTAGTTTTAATATTTTTATAAAAACAAATTATAAACTAGTAAAATTAGATTTAAATAATTTTATGTACATACCATCACCTTGTACAGTTCTTTTAAACTCATCAAAGAGTTCTTGAGGTAGGCCACAAGATGGTGGTACTTTGGATTCGCAATCTCGATGACATTTATATTTACATTCTTTGCATTTCAAACCAGTGCCTATAAACATTTGTTTATCGCAATAATCGCATGTTGTCATCATCTTAAACGTTTTGGTAAAACGGTGAGCAATTATATGGCCCATTCCTCGGGTTACAGTCGGAGTACGCGGTGACTTTGGCACTTGGAGACTTGTTACTATTAAAAATTGTGATTAAATTTTTCATATTTATATGAGATAATATAAAATTTTTAAAATAATATATTACATTTACCTGTTCCCTTAAAACTGTTATCATCACTTTCTGCACTAGAATAAGGTGGTGACTTAACAGGACTATTACTATTTAATAAAAGATTTTCCCCTGTAATGTCTGCATTACTACTGCAAGATCCTGTTTCTGTAGGTAAACGATTTCTTCGTCCTACAGAACTAACAGGGTCCATATTTCCACAACTATGAAAATAATAAAAAAAATATTTAATATCAATATTAATTTTAATTTTCTATATAAAAAAATCATTATAATAAAAACTAAATTATTACCTTGAAGCTGTATCTCCATTTTCAAGACGATTTGCTAATTGTGATTCATGAGATTTTGACTTAGTTAAAGGAAACACTTCTGGTTGTGATATTGTATTCTGTAAACCTATTTGATGTTTTTTATAAGGAGGAGGAGTTGTTGGAACTTTAATTCCTGTTTTGAAAAAGTAAAATTTTATACATTATATTAAATATAACTTTCACTATATATAAATTTCACTATTTCACTATTATAATAATAAATTTATAGAAAAAATAGAAAATATTTCTATATATCGCTTACCACGTCCTGGCCTTTGCAAAAGAGGAGTGGAAGGTGGACTAGTTGAAGATAAAGATGTAATGGAAGAAGCTTGTGCTAATATATCACTGTTAAGATTGTTGTTATTATTATGATATGGAATGCTGTCTTCTGAAGGAACAGAGCATCTTGTTGTACGAGATCTTGCTGGCCTAGGAGATGCTCCTGTACGTAAATGGTGTCTATCCCAAGAATCCCAATATAAATTCATATCACTGTTATCCATATCTCCTTTTAGGAGAACATCTGAATAAAGAATTATAGTATATATATATAAAATTATATGTCATATTTCAATATATTTTTATAATCATAATAATATCAAATAAATAAATTATTACCCATATATCGACGAAGATTGCGCAATGCTCTACATAATCTACGTAGTTCTTCTTCATGTTTAACATTATTTTCTCCCAACATACTACCTAATTCATGCTCAGATTTCTCTTTAAGAGCTTCAAGTGAATTAGCTTTTGAACAAATCATCTAAAATTTATTAAAATAATATAAAATTTAGTAATAGAAATATAAAATTTTAATTATTTAATATAATATAATTGATATATAAAAAAACTTATATTTAGTCATACCTGAATAGACTCTTGAGTAAGACCTACTACTCTTAACCATTGTTGCAAAGATGGATATTGTTTCATCTCTGGAGGTAATGATTCTTCTAAAGCCAATTTGGCTTTGGTTACAAGTTGCTTTGAATATAATTTAATAAGTTTTCCCTAAAATAAATAAAAAATCTAATCTATTATTTTTTGTCATCAAATTAAGTTATTTTGTTTAAATTATATAATTACTTAAAAATGTATTTTAATTATTGATACTTAAATGACAAATTAAAAATATTTTTCTCATTAGGATCAAAAAATTTATTTGAAAAATCTATTTGAAAAACTATTTTAAGAATATTTTATACTCAATGATATAAACTATAATCTTTTGAATTTTATTGAAATATTAAAAAAATAGTAAATAAGTATTTTAAAAATAAAAAAAGATATTAAAATATCTTTTAAAGAAAGATAAATTATAAGCACGTAGACACAAATTTCAAGTTAATAAAGAAATATATTTGCAACTTGTTGACAACCACAAAGCAATCCTTCACGAGGTCAAGGCGATCATTCGAAGGAAGTAAAGGAAAAAATAGGAAAGGATCTAAAGAATTGCGCGCTCTTCAAGATACCTCGAGCGTTCGAATTTCCTGTTGAGTAAGTTCTGCACTGGTTGAACATTGGGTCCTCAAGCCTTCGAGTCGTTCAGCAGAGATGTCAATCATGGATTGAACGACATCTAAGGCTCGACGGATTTCTTGTTCAGCATCTTCACCGTCCGCCATCCCGTGTCACGATGACGGCCTCTTGTTTCGTTCTATACGAGGCTAACTCCTATTTCACAGGCATAATTTCGCTTGCCCGAGGCTCCTATCGGTCACGGCTTTATTACTGACTCTTCGTGTAACCAAACCACTTATCAACATTGACAACCATTTTGGCCGCCTATCGGTGACGTCAATCGGTGCCCGACAATCCAGGATTTCAGTACGTTTATTTGAACGATATTCGCGTTCGCAAAATCGCTCTTCTTGATTATCTATTCTATCAATAATATTTTTAGTTTATTTAATGTTATATTTGTAAAATTTACTATTTAATATTTTTTTTATATTTTTTTTTATATTTGTCATTCTAAAATATATTATTTTTCTTCTTTAAGTATTAAAAAATTTTTAATGGAGGAATTAATAATTTTATTAATTTTATTTAAATTATATGTATTATAATAAAAAATAATTTTATTTCTGAATAAGAAATATGTATTGAATGCATTTAAGGCTGTTTCAAAATAAAGCTAAAATATATTAGTTTGGAAACGTTTATTTGATATATATATATATATATATATATATACACGTGAGTGTATATGTGCGTGTGTGTATATATATATATAATAAAACTATATATAAGCGCCACTTGCAACATTTTTTCGTTGGCTTGGTGCATTCAATATGATAATCGCGGTTTCTTATCTAGCTTTCTTGTCGTTTCAATGAATGATCAAAATCATTCGTTGCTTATTCTTTTCAGTGTCATGTATTTGTTAGACGAAATTTTATGTTGTGCCTTCAAGTTGTGGAACTTACAATAATTGTTGGTGTTGTATGTTAACATTAACGAGACTTTATAGAAATGGTGAATATAGACACAATACAAAAAAATTATCCGCTGCATTGGCTTATATGGAATAACAATTATGTAGAACTCGAAGAGGAATTATCTACAAAGCTGGTTGGTAAAAAAAAAAAAAAAAAATTAGGAAAAAAAAAGAAGTGTCGATTACTAAGTAAACTATACCTGTGATTAAACTAATGGTGACAATAAAAATATACGAATTGACAATATTTATCAATTGTTTTTTTTTCTATAAAATATATGTATATATATATATATATATATATATATATGACAGATGACAATTTATATTTTATGTTAGACATTACTATAGTTTGTAATTACAATAAAGAAAGATATACATATACACGTGATAAAAATATCTTTATTAAAAAAGTTGTATATTGTTAGTATATAAAATATAAATTTAATTTTTTTTAAAATTATATGTTTGATATTAATATTAACATTATATAATAAATAAATCATTGATTTTTAAATTATGGAAATTAATTATATATTATTATTATTGATTTAAGAAAATCATTTGATACTGTCAGAATCTGATGAATGAAGCCTTGCATGAGTAGAAACCATAAATGTTCATCAACTTGAAACTTTTGATATTATATGTTCAATATATCATTGATGAATTTGATAAAGCTTATAAGAGATCTACTATGTTAATTATTAATATTGATAGTACTTAATATCATTTATAATTGAGAAAAAAAATAAGGAAAAATAGGAAAATAAGGAAAAATAAACATTAAAAATGTTTTTTAATATTAATTCATATATATATTTCTTAAAATTCAAATACAATATAATTATACAATACAAATATTTTAATAATATTTTATTTATATTATTGCATATTAAGAAAGTAATATTTTATTTTCTATAGCATAATATTGAAAAACTTGATAATAGAGGAAGAACACCATTGATGTTAGCTGTGACTTTGGGTCACATTGAATCTGTTGGAGTATTATTGCAACATGAAGCTAATGTTAATACAGAGAATACTCAAGGATGGACTGGTATTAATCATATAATTTTATTTGATAAAATATCAAATTAATTAATATTATAATTTTATTATTATTATAGTGGTACAAGAGGCAGTTGGTACTGGAAATCCTGAATTAATACAAATGGTGTTAGCACATAGGGATTATCAAAGATATTGTAATCGGGTAGCTGGTATTCCAGAATTGCTTCATAAACTTAAACAAGTGAGTTAAAATATGTATACAAATATTTATGAGCATAGTGAAAATTTTTTAGCTAGCATTTCCATTAAACAAATGTTCATGAATAGAATTTTTTCTTTTGATTTTTTAAATAAGATAATATGAAATACAAATTATAAAAATTCATATCAATAATACAAATCAAAAATTCAAAAATATTTGTGAAACATTTCCCTGGTTAATAAAAATTTTATATCTATAAGTATTTATAATATCTATAAATTAAAAAAATATTTTTTCAGGCTCCTGATTTTTATGTAGAAATGAAATGGGAATTTACTAGTTGGGGTAATTATAGATTTTATAACTTTTTCATTGTCTTTAATTATAAATATTAAATTAAATTAATATTTTATTTATTATTAGTTCCTCTTGCCTCTAGAATATGTCCTAGTGATACTTATAAAGTATATAAACAAGGCAGTAATGTGCGAATTGATACAACTTTATTAGGATTTGATCATACAAAATGGCAACGTGGAAATCGTAGTTATGTTTTTAAAGGACAAAGTGAGTAATTGAATATAATTCTTTGCATGAACATTAATATAAATTTATTTTAATCTTCAGGTTTTTTTGTGTCTTTTTCTTTTATATTAATAGTAGAATTTTTTATTTATTCTTTAATTGTATATATTAAATGCAAGCTGCATCACATGTACCTGTGGCAATTAGATGTGAACGGAGTTATGTGTTCAGTATGGTTGGACAAGAGTCAGGTGACAGAATTATTTTTAAAATTAAATTCATATGCAGAATCATAGAAAATATAAAAATATAATAAAACATCTCTGTAAAATAGGAAAATTTTCTATTTCTTATATACATATTTATTTATATATTTCTATTTCTTATAATTTTCTTGTAATTTTATTACTTTTATTATTTTTTAAAAAGCTGATATAATAAATTGAAACTTTAAATGGTAAGTGTAATATAGATATTGTAGTAAAAATAATTATTATTAATGTTATTTATATCTGTATGTTTTTTATGAGTAATTTAATATAATAATGATTAATATAATAAATTTGAAAAGTTTTGATTAAAATTGTTGTAATTAACAGTAAAAAATTTTAAATTTAAGTAGAAAACTTTATTTGAATAAATTTTTTTAAATATATATTTTTAATAATAATTAAATTTATTTATACAGATGATGGAGCAACAATGATGGAAGTAGATCACAAAACAAGAAAAGTATATGTTGAGCATATTAAACTCGTAGATATTGATGATATGCAATTAATGGAACCCTCTGAAGAAGGAGTACTAGCTCGACTTACAAATCCAATAGTTACTACATATATAGATACAGATAAAATTAGTTTTGAACGGTAATTGTTTTTCTTTATCATTTCCATTAGTATATATATATTTATTAATAATTATTTATGTTTAATTAGTAATAAAGCTGGTTTATGGGGATGGCGCTCTGATAAAAGTGAAGTAGTTAATGGACATGAGTGTAAAGTGTTTAGTGCATGTAATGTAGAATTAATAACAAAAACTCGATTAGAACATTTATCTGAACCTGATAAGGCACGAGCTCGTGCACCTCGTACACCTCTTCAATCATTTCTTGGTATGGCTGAACAGCAGCAAGAGAACAGTAATAGCGCAACTACTAGTGTAATTTTTTTTTCTTATATATTTCTTTTCTATATAATGTGCAATAACAATGAAATTCATTTATCATTCGTTTTTAGGAAGAATATAATAATATTGGAAATCCTTCTAATATAACAGCTGAAGAATATTTTGATCCAGATGTTGATTTAAATGGAAGAGATATAGGTAGACCAAAAGAAGTTAATACAAAAATTCAAAAATTTAAGGTATATATATATATACATATATATATATAAAAAAACATTATTAGCAATATCTAAAAAAATCTAAATCTAAATCTAGTTATGTTTGTATATATAATGAATATAATCAAATATAAAACAATAGGCAACTTTATGGCTTAGTGAACAGTATCCATTAAGCCTTCAAGAACAAATTATGCCAATTGTTGATCTTATGGCAATATCTAGTTCACATTTTGCAAAACTAAAGGATTTTATCCAAATGCAACTACCAGCTGGATTTCCTGTTAAAATTGGTTAGCTTTAAATTGTTTTTATTTATTTATTCTTTTTAATATAAATTATAATTTTTAAGTATTCGAATTTTTTTTATAGAAATTCCTTTATTTCATATATTAAATGCAAGGATAACATTCGGGAATATTTTTGGTATGGACCAAGAAGTGGCTCATGTAGGACATTTACAAGAAACTAATAGAATGACTTGTTTAGTTGATGATATTTGTTTTGAAGCGCCAATGGGATATGTAAAACTAGGTAAGTTCAATATTTATACAAATTAAACATTAAATAAAAGTATTCATAATTTAAATTTTTATTATTTTATTCTTAAATGTACTTATTCATTTGACAAAATTCTTTTACTGTTACAACATTAATATAATTGTAATTATTTATTTAGCAGGTGCTGAAGTTCGAACACAATTTAGTATGGAAGAAGAGGATGATCTATTACAATTTGCTATTCAACAAAGTTTATTAGAAGTTGGAAGTGAACGTGATGAGGTAGAAATATTTAAAATTTTTATATTTTTATATTTCATTAAAAAATTTTTTCTTAATAAAAATAAATTCTTAATAAAAAATAAATTCTTATAATTTAATATCATTTATTAAGGTTGATATATGGGAAGCCTTAAGAGCGCAGAAACCATCACGACCTACTACGCCTAATATGACTACTGAAGAAGAAAGGCAGCTACAAAGGTATGAAAATATGTCGTTTATTATTATGAATATTATTTTAGATATTTTTCTTTTATTTTAAAAGTTCTAAAATTTTATTTTGCATGTGTTCTTGCTCAACAATTAAAATTCAGAAAGGTGGGTGATGGATTGCTATAAATATTAGATGCATAATAAATTAACAATATATATATATGTAAATATTTTTACAGAAAATTCAAGGAATTGTAGCAGATATTAAAAAAAAAATCCAATTTATTTTGATATTTTATTTTTTTTTATTACATTATTACATATATTACATATTTTTTTAGTACATATTAATGTACCTATAGAATATTATTATCAGAAAATTTTTTTTTTAATAAATAATTTTTATCCTTTCTTTTTCTCTCATATGTAAAACAGAGCTATACAGGCAAGTTTGGCGCTTTGTCAAGATAGTACTGCTGGATGTGCGAGCGGTCAAAATAACACGGATAAAACAAATGATTTAGAAAACAGTGACTCGCTCGAAGATACAGCGGAACAATTAAGACTGGCGTTAAGACTTTCGGAATTACAACAGTTAGAAGAAGAACAGCGTCGATTATTAGAAGAAGAAACGTTTCGACAAGTGTTGGAATTATCTCTCACAGACAAATGAATGTGCAATAGTCATAGCAAATTTGATCACATTATACTTCCACGACTACGTGAAATCTTCCAAAAGCATGGCTATTAAACGCGAAATCATTTCTTACAATTCATAAGACGCATTAAATAAACCTGTTGTTTACAACAGTCATTTGTTATAATATATATAAATAGTTAAAAAAAAATATATATATATATATAATATGTATATATGTATGTATGTATGTATATGTGTTTATGAATACATATATATATACATAAATATATACATACATTACATACGTACGTACGTACATACGTAATATATATATATAAATCGAACGGTGGAGATAATATAACATTAACTATGAAAGTAAATAATTTAAATTATGTTATTTATTTCTTAGCTACATTTTATATGAATTAAAAAATTGAATAGTATGGAGGAATACATGGTATATTATGCATAATACTCAGAAGTCTTGAAAATTACAATTGCTCTAACAGAAAGATCAGAATATTTCTGGCTCTCCAAATTATATTCGAATTAAATGATATTAAATAAATAGAGATAAATTCTTATTGAAAGTATTGTAAGTTACGACTGTCAATATTTCAAATAAAAAGCTTGTAATTCTCAAGTCTTCGATGATTATCTGTTTTATCCTTTTTCCTAATAATTAGATTCGAATTTTCAAAAATTTCTAGTATCAAAATTTAGGGATATATACCAAATTAATATTTTATCGAATAATATACTAACAAAACTGCCTCTTAACGTTCAGGCAATTAAAACTATTCCAAGTTCCTTTTTATACCCGTGATAAAATAATTGTAAGTAGCATTTCAATTTATTAAAAATAGCAATATAACGAAAATATATTATTTATTTCTTGTAGTTTATGCATTGTAGATAAATAATTTTGTTGGAATGTTTAGTACAAATTATGTGTATGAAATAAAAAAAAAAAATTATTAATTAATTTGTTATTAGTATACCAATAATTTATCAAGAGACAAATGTAATAACTACATATCTGTAAAAATTTCTATTTCAAAATTGAATTATTACTTAAAACAGAATCTTTTTTATAAATTAAATAATTGGTCATAATGAAATGTAATTGTAGTATATTATTAATATTGTAATAAAAAGGTATATTTCTACAAGTAGTATATAACAAATATAAGTATGTGTACAAAATAAAATATGTAGAAAAAGTGTGAAAAAAAATATTTATATAACATAAGCAAAAATTATATTTATTACTAATAGATGATAGTAATTAATTTGTCAGATAATAATTCATTCAAATTCTGATTGTGCCCTGAAAGAAAAAGAAATAATGTTTTTATAATTATAATTACATTTCATAGTATAAAATATCATTTGAACAATATTTTTATGTTATTTATATTCGTTCAAATAATTTGAAAATATTTAATATGTACCTCTTAAATATAGTATTTAATATATTTGCACTTTGTGTGAAACGTTGTTCATTCTTATATGCTTGTTGATACCATTTTTTGCGCACAGCATTCCAATGTACTCTGTGTTCTCTTAATAACATTTCTCGTGATTTTAGAGTTTGTCCGTCCTGGAATATATTATGTATTTACAATATTTACAAATTTATGATGTATTGGTTAAATCATCTTATAAAAATAGACAAAATAAGAAGATTTATCAACATAAATATCTTACATAATCTAAATTCAATTCCTCTTTTTCTCTAATTATTGGTGAGGGTATACGATTTTTAGGTATAGCTTCTTCACAAGGTAATGGAGGTGGTAAATAATAAACATCACGAACTTCTCCATTACTATCTAATATATTATTACTTATATTAACTTCATTTAATATCTCTGGACTTGGACTACGTATTCTAAACAAAAAAATATACAATTTTTTTTCATATTATTTTTTTTATGTTAATATAATATAATAAAATATATATAATAAATCATTAAAATAATTTTTTTGTATAACATCATGAATAATTAATATTTATAATTATGTTAAAATTAGCATTAACTTTGCATTGGCATATTCTTTCTATTAAATACATATAGACAACACAATAGTTTATATTATGTAAAAAATTTTTTAAAAATTCATTATAAATATTTATCTTTAAGATATATTAAATGTTCAAATAAAAATTATATTTGTAATTTTTATATTGTTAATTATTTTGCAATATAATAATAAAAATTAGTTACTTACTAAGGTAATCAAAAATTTTTATATGCCATTACAGGATTAACATATATGAAACAATATTAAAATTGAATATTAATAATTTTTTCATTATTTTTTATTACTCACTTTGGAACAAGATTAGGATTTCTTGGTTGATTTGCCATCCATGCTCTACATATAGGATAAAGTGGTGTATCTTCTTGAAACTGTGCTAAATCAACACTTCTATCAAATAATTTCATTACATAAGTATGATGAAATGCAGTATCCATTTGCACTTGTCTACGACGTCTTACTTTACGTGGTTGTTGAAAACCCATTGATTTTGTTCTATATATGTTATCACTGCATAAAAATTTATTATTTAATGATTTATAATAAATATATAAAAGAAATTATGCATATTAAAAGAATTACATTTTTTTAATTTGATGTTTATAATCTTGTGTAGAACTCTCTTCACTTGAATCTGCTGATGATCCTGTATCACTATGTTGCAATAACTCTCTGAGAGCTCCTTTTAAACGATCTCTTGCTACAAGTACATCACTATCTCCTATAGAATAAAATATACTTTATTATTAATTATTATACATATTGATGTAATATTCTATTTATTACTAATGAAATTATGAAATATGAATAAGTTTTTATTACCTAATTCATCTTTTATTTCTACCTTTACACGACCGGGTATTGGTACAGATGGTGATTGATTGTTTCTTTTTTTTCCCATCTAAATTATAAAACAATTAGCATATTTATATATATATAAATTTTTAATATTTAATAATAACTTTTATAATTTTTATAGTATCATATATTATTTTATTACAAACCTTTCACGTTGAATTTATTTGTATATTAAATAATATAAATCATATTTCTTTTGGAGATAAAAATTATATATAATTATTATTATCAAAGAAAAATACGATAAATTACTTAATTACTTATTTATTTATTTATTAATATATATATGTATATATATATATCATTGAGAATTTGAAAAAATGAGGTTAGAATATTAAGTACAATTTAAATATATAATTTTTTTTTTATATTAATGAAAATTAAGTAATTTTTATTATATCTTTAATTTTATTTTTTATTTTCAATTTTTTTGAATAGAAGTTACATTATATTAATTAGGAATTAATAATTATTATAAAAACACAAATCAAATGATCTCCAGTAATTTTATACATTTAACGAACTCGATGATTTCTTTTTCAGAGGTAAAGTATATTTTATTATCAATTAATCCAATATAGTTGATATATTTGTATTAATAATATCATTAATATATTTTAATTTTCAAATTTTTTATAATTTTATCCTTTACATTTTATATTTTTATTTTAATTATCATTTTAGTTTGGTTATACTATATATTATATATTTTTATAATAAGTTTTAAATTTGTTTAAATTTTAAAAAAGATTTACAAAATTATATTGCAACAAAAAATAAAAATTATATGATTTTAATTGAGTTTATTGTTTTATATAAATATATGTTAAAAAAATATAAATAACAAATAATAGGAATAATTGTATATTTTTAGAATTTGAAAGTTAAATCATTTTAAATAATCAATTTAAATTTATATAAGTTGATTATTTTTTTAAAATAAATTTTTAAAAAAAGAATTTTTAATATGTAGAAATTTAATTTTTCAATAGTATTGAATATTTTAAATTGAATATAATTTTTATGTATATATAATATGTTTTAGATTGTTGGAAACAAATAAAAAGATGCAGTGGCTATTAAATATTCAAATACTTTTAATTATTAATGCAATAAATATAATATTCACATTTACACATAATTGTGTTTTGCATAATAAAGATTATAGATGTAAACTAGGAACAAAGACACCATATAGATTTATATCAAATTATAATGATTCTCCTCTTGAATATTCAGGTAATATTAATTGAATAAAATCAAAGTATTATCTTTTTTTTATTCTATTAATAACAAACTTTTATCAAAATTAAACTTTAGGTTGTATTTCAAAAAAAATATGGTTGCTTTTAAGACATGGTACAAGATATCCTGGTAAAAAATATGCATCATCTATGATTGAGAAATTGCCAAAATTAAAAAAAATTATTCTAGACAACTATAAAGAAAACAAAACAAAATTTACAAAAGAGGAAGCAGTTTTATTTAAAGAATGGAAAATTAGTTTTAGCGAAGATAATATTATGAAATTAACAGAAGAAGGTGAAAATGAAATGATCGATATTGGAGAAAGATATCAATCCAGATTTTCTGATCTTATGCCAGAAATATATAATAATCAAACTTATAAGGTAAATAATAATATATATTTTTTATTTTTAATATATTTTCTTAATTAAGAATTAATTTTAGTTTAAATACACTGCTACTCAACGCACAGAAGAAAGTGCTAAAAATTTTGTTATTGGTCTATTTGGAAGATACAATAGTCATCAAGTTCAATATCCAAAAGCAGAACATAAGGATCCTATATTAAGAGTAATTTATAATTATGTAATTTAATAATTATATGATTTTTTATTATATGATGATTTTTTAAGTTTCTAGTTTTATAAACGTTGCGAACGTTGGCGTTCTGAAATTGACAAAAACCCAAACTCGCGCGTAGAAAAAGATAAATTTTTGAAAAGTGAAATTTATAAGAAAATGTTAGATGATGTTTCTAAACGTATTGGTTATCAAATTAATCATGGTATATCGAATATATTGCAATTAATTTCAAAACATGAAAAAAAAATATATCATAAAAAAAAAATATTTATATTTCAGAAAATATATATTTAATGTATTTGATGTGTGGATTTGAAACAGCATGGAATAAAAAGTTTGAATCACCATGGTGTAAAGTATTTTCATTGCATGACTTTAAGGTATATTTTTAAATTTGATTTAAATTTATTAAATTTATTGAATTTGTTAATTTTAATTATTAATTGATATTTTATTAGATACTTGAATTTGCTGATGATTTGGAATATTATTGGAATGATGGATATGGCTATAAATTATCTTATGAGCAAGCATGTCCTGCTTTGAGAGATGTTTTTAACTTTTTTGCGTAAGAATAAATTTTCTCTGAAAATTGAAATATTTATGTTAAATGTATTATTAAAATTTTATTTTCAATTTATAGATCAGATGAAGAGTTGTTGGTATCGGCGTATTTTACTCATTCAGGCACTATTTTAAAGTTGCTAACTTTATTAGGAGTTGCAAAAGATGACCAACATTTAACACACGATTTATTTCCATTATATGCTGACGATAGAGCTTGGAGAACTGGAATTATTGATACTTTTGCATCTAATATTGCATTCATTTTATATAAGTAATTATTTACTTATATTATATATATATATATAATTTAAGTAATTATAATATTGTATTAATTGTATATAATATTGTAATTTTTTTGATTTTAGTTGTTCTGGAATTTCCAGTGTTCTTTTTATGCATCAGGAAAGACCATTATATTTACCAGGATGTCCTATAAATATACCATGTTCATTGTCTACTATGAAAGCACTTTATCCTGACCAAGAAGAAGAGTGTCAATTTGAAAAAATGTGTTCAATGAAGGAATCATCATAAAATAATACAGAGTTTAATTTTAAAAATTATATTATATTACATGTTTTTATAGTTCATTATATTGAAACAAAATAAAATGAGTGAATTCATTATTTTTTTACTTTACAAAAAAATTCATTACATTTCATGAAATTGTATTTTTATTTATTTATATTCATTATTGTCTCGTCAGAAAATCTTGTAATTATTTTCTTAAAAAACTTAATAAATCCAAATCGAAATTTTAATGAATTGTTAAATGAAAATCGTAATCAAAGAGAATAAAAAATAAAAATAGAGTAAAATTTGTAAAATTAGCGCCACTTCTGAATATCTTTGAGATTAAAATAATGTAAGATAAGCAAATAGTAAGAAAAAAATAAAAGATTAATAACGCTATCTATTGAATACTAAAAAGATCTCTTTTTTTAAAAATAGAATAAGATAGAAAAGAATTGAGAATTAGCGCCATCTCTTGAGTGCTTTTTGTAAGAAATGTTTATTTTATATTCAAAAGATGGCGTTGATTTTCAATTCTTATTCTATTTTTATCCTTCTTCTATTATTTTTTCTTTCCCTTCATTAATTTCATTTGCGACACTCTGAAGATGGCGTTGATTTCCATATTTTTATCCTATCTCTGTCCTTCTCTTACCATCTATTATCCTTGTTTGATATCATAGAGATATTCGAATATCTACTTGCTTGTTCTACATCATATTTACAATATAATTATTTTATTTTTAAAAATAAAAATTTTTTATTAATAGGAAGTATTTATAATCAGTATCAATATAACACAGACTCAAATATTTGTTATATTTAATATAAAATATAAAAATTAATTCAATCTATAACGATGTATTGATTACAATTGATTATGCAATGTAATATTATATTATAGGTTTTATTTACATATAGTTGAAAATTCTAATGAATTAATGATACTATCTATATTTGTTAATTTTTAATTTTAATTTTGATGTATGTAATTATGATATTGAATTGATCGATGATCAATATTATATTATTAAATGAATATATTATTGCATCATATATTAATTCATCAAATTTAATTACATCTATCGATATTTATCTGAACGTATATATATATATACATATCCTATCGTTATTTTCGAAATCCAGATTTTCGAGAATTTTTTCCGCACTACTGGCATATCAATCGAATAAAATATACAATAAATAATAGAGAATGAGTAAAAATCTTATACACTCAAATTCTCAATATCACGGTATAATTATTCGGCAATTCGGCAGTTTTATTAGCCGATAACAAAACAGTATCCTTCCCCTTCGAATGCCCGCCCTTATCATGTCTCGGGCATCGAATCGTGGCACGAATCGTACGCGAGTATAAATCTGACAGTCGTAGGAATCTATGAACAAAAGTGGAGCCACTTACATGCGCGTAAAGTCAAATTTATGGAGGGTGTGGGCATATAAATGCGCGACGTGCCATAAATTTAAATGTTGGACATGGTCGGAGCGAGATGGTGGAACTGGAGGAAAGAGAGAGAGAAAGAGAGAGAGAGAGAGAGAGAGAGAGAGATTTCAGAGTTCTCGAAGGTACTAACGATATTGTTTGGGGCATTCGTGGATTCACACGCGGTGCATCCTCCTCGAATTCTCGAAAGAGAACAACAATTTATTTTGACGGAAATACCCGAAGGGCCAGTCGCAAATCATAGATTTGCCATTGAATTTCTTTTTATATACCTTAAAATATCTTCATTTATATTTGCCACATACTTTGTTTTTTTCTATTACTTTTGACGAAAAAATTAAGAAGAAATGGATATATGTTATAATCCTTTCTCCCATTGGATACTGTGCGATTTTTCTATTTGATCTTGTTTGTATCAATTTACGAATTTACGCCACGTTCTAATCGATGATAAGTGTAAAGGTAAGATGATATGATATCGGTCAATTGTTATACTGTCCACACATAAAATTGATATTTCTCGAAAAATTAATAATTCAACGAAATTATAATATTTTTCTTGGTTTCCTTGGATTATATATAATAATTCGCATCACTGCGTCTATTTTCAATTTACCTCTGGCTAGGCGTTGCCTCGTTAACCGGATGCTCTCTGTCTCGGGATTAGCGTTTTTCCGGTGTTATAAGTAACCGGCGCCGATCGGGTTTCATGGAGAAACGGAAGTTGGTTGTAAGAGGATACTGGAAGTTGGAATTATCTCGTTGTTCTTGATCCTTTTTTCTTCGTTTATTTCCTTGGATAATATTCCTGTAATATGCTGTTGGACATTGTTATATATTAGAATAATATATGCTTTTCTTATTTTTATGGATATTTTATTCATAACGCTATTCATTTAAAAAACGATACGGGATATAATAATATTTTAAGAATAATGATCGTAAAGTTATTGATTTTTTTCTTAACGATGAGAATGTTTGGAAACTCTCGGATGGAAATTCTCGGATCAACAAAATTATAGAAACGGGATAATAAATAATAATTTCTACATTTACATTTCGAAGATCAAAAGCTACATTCTACACATTATTATGTATATTCGTGCAATATAAAATAAATATACAAAAATACTTATAAATGAACAAATAATTATCCCGTAATTTAACATTTTTCGTATTTTTTCCAGGTATTTTTCATGCCGGATTAAAACGAAACCGTATGTGTGTTTGTGTGCGTGTACACATGGCATTAAAGATAGCGGTGCTCAAAGTCCATCCCTAGAAGAGCTAGGGGAAAAAGAGACCTTCACGATGAAGTGTAGATAAGAATGAAATATATTGGAAGGAGCTCCAGGGGCAGCTGTCTGGCGACGATTTTGCATTCGACAAGCTAAAAGATTCACTTCCAACGCAGCGGACCGCTCCCTTCGGTAGTTACCTGTTAAACGGGGAAAGTCGTGGGTGGGCATTTGCGGTTGAATTTTTCCAGGGAATATTTCCGGGTCGCCTGAAGGCTCGCCTTGAACGATAGGTAAGTGTTGACGTATCGAATGTTTCGCGTTATGTGTATGTATACGTTATTTTTCAATAGAATCGACTCATGGGATACACTTTTCGAAATTTTCGCAGATTTTCCTTGGGCGAATATGTTTGAAAGACAGACGTGATTGGAGGTATAATAAGAAATATAACGAACGATTATATTATTTTTTCGCTTTTCATTCGTTCGATATGGTTACTCTGAAATATACGATCTCGTTTAATTGATACGAATAATTATAAATATGGACTACATGTAAGAAAGGAAATTAGATATTGTGAAAAATTAAATATATACATGTAGATATAGAACAGTATTTAATTAAATCAATATATATATATATATATCGAACATTGAATTTCTAATAATTGATAATTTTCTCAATTATTCTCCAAGTTTTAATTTTTGCAATATAATTTTCCTTAAAATGGAGCAACCTAATCTTGCAACTAGTGCACGTTCATCGTTCACTAGGATACAATTAAATAAGCCAACATTCGTTCGAGTATTGATCTTTCGTGGAATTTATCCTCCACGAAAATGGCTGAACGTCGGCTCTGAGGTGGTTCAACCCTTCGAAGTAAATGTTCCCCATTAGGCTGCGGCGGGCAAACGACGAAAGGAGGAAATCCTGCAACGATAAACTAGAGGCAGGATGAACCGGCTCGCGCACACTGCAGTTTAATGTTCGATGTTGCTACGTTGCAGAGCGACGCATTGCTAAACTCTGTATACCAAAGCGTGACGCGCGTTCTACGTTAACCGACATCGTTAATGTGACGCGAAGAATTCCATCTCCCTTTTCTTTGTAAAATTTAAGATCGATTATGGATACATCGGGTTGCATAAATAATTCCTAAGATTCTCAATATACTTATCTCTCGTTAATGGAATTGATTAACGAAAGTAATCGTATATAATTAGATAGAAAAACGATAATGGACAGATAAAATTAGAATAAAATTAATTAACGAGGAAAATAAAAATAATGGAAATGATTAAAAAACATGATTAAGACGAATAAAAATCCAATAATAAATTAAAGTAGTTCAAAAAATTATAGATACCAAGAATCATTATCACGTTATCAGTATCCAACGTTGTTAACAAAGTTGACTGAACAAGATCAACGACTTCATAACATGGAGGAAACCATACACAACACCTGCCTTTCACCATCGGCCATGCATAATCATGTACGCGTGTGATAAGAACGAGAGGGTGAATTTGTGGAGGGTTGGTGCGTTGAAAAGGCCTCGTGTACGACGTGTCACGGGACAGGGGAGGAGGAGGAGGAGGAGGTGCCATCAGGAACGTTGGTTCATCTAGGAAGCCGACCCTTCAGAACGCTTTGTTAATGGCGCACCGTGAGAGATCATTAAAGCGATCGCAGCGCCGCGAAAATCACGGTGGAAATCGTGAAAACGACGGGCTGCGTTTTCACACTGCGTTGGCATTCTACCATCTCGGCCATTGTTAATGGTTAAACGCAACCGTCCCTGCGATAATTAAATGTAATGACGATCGTTGAATTCTCACGCACCCCTTGTATGCGTGTCTTAACCCTCTCGTGCAACCCGTCATGGAAAACGAGAATTATATATATATATATATATATCTTTATATACTTTTTATCATGTTCGAGACCGTTTTTTGTTATCTTCAAAATCGATCATTGTTCGTAGAATTTAATTACAATTTAATTAATAATTTTCCCTTCATTAAGTATATTTTCGATCGATGCCTCGACACTCCCCTTTTAGAAAATATTCGTTATAAGTTTATAATGAAAATAGGGGTCAAGAATCTAATCCTTGTTCTTTTAATTCCCGTTTAAAAACAAGATTCGCATTGTTACTCTCGCGATATAATTCGCGTTGTATCAACTTGGATCATTTTTTTTAAAATTGATCCATAATACGGCTTCCCTTATAAATATAAGGCATACTTTTTTAGTATGCCGAGCCTCGAATAAGGAGTATGCATAAATTTCCCCAAGTAACGCAATTTCCCCACGTAACAAGTTGCTCGATCGGCAAGGTATTACAGGCTCGATCGGTAAAAATTGGAAGGGTATCGGAGTAACTAACCAGATTGGAGGATTAGCGAAAAGAAACAAGAGAGAGGGAATATAGTCGAGACAGAATATACCCATAAGCCGGGGAGGAAGAGGGGGAGGAGGGAGGGGGCGACCATGCGTAAACGTCATCCTAGACGCGGGGTTGGGGAGCGTGTTTAACTCCGTTCAGCCGTGTAATCGGATTGACTCGATGCACGTGCGATGCATTATGAATCTGAGGAGTCGATAGCTTCCCTCGAACGTCTTCGACGAACATTGTATGCAAATTTGCTTACATTCGAGCAAACTTGATTAATCCCCCTTAATAAACGCACGAAGATCGATCTATTATTATTATTTTTATTATTTTAATTACAAGATCGAGCGTGTTTGAAATTTGAATTCGGCTCTGAATGGTAACTCGACGATTTTATTAGTGAATATGATTAAAAAAGAACGCAAAAATGCGTGTTAATCAATTGAATTTTTCCCCTTTTCCTCTTTTTAACGAAATAAATACGAAAATTGTAACAAGAGAAAAATTAAATAACGACAGGATTAATCGATAGCGAATTTTATTCGCGGATTTCGTGATGATGAAAATGATACAAAGCAAAATTGTTCTTGATCAATCGGAAAATATCGTGGTGTCGAGTGGATACTAATTTTAATGAAATATATTATATTTCTGATAATTGAAAATACAGAACTTACGAATAAAATGCCATCAATGAGATAGGAATAAAAGAAAATTGAATTATCGAAAAGTTAATCTTAATTTTATTTGTATTGCATGAGAATAATATGTAAAACAATCTTAAGAGATCTTAATCACAATAGATATCGTGTAATCAATTTTTAATTATATAATTTTCGAGATTATATTTTATTTTCAAACCGTTTGTTTAATGTGTAAATACATGTGAGTCATCAAACGTGTAATTATACGAGTATCACACGCGATTAAAATAAGGAAAAGTGTAAAAATAGAGAAACAGAAGGAAAGGAAGGAAAATTAAATCGAGAAAAGTTAATTATAACAAGATTCTTTTCAGAATTCGTTGTGTGTGTATACGCATGTATAAAAGTAATACGGAACATAGTTGATCTCTCGGTTATGAAAAATATCGTATATAATAGACATTTTAATTAAATTTTTCAGAATATAATTTATTTTCAGACCGTCGTTCACACTCTGTTGTTCGCCGGTCTAAAAACGAAGGCAGCCAGAAATCTGCGATGCAGCTAAAAATTCCGGGAGAGAACTTTCAATAACGTGATTATATAAAAGACGAGAAAAAATTTTCGATAACGAAAGGAATGTTTTTAATAAAAAGGACCGATCGTTTCACCGAAAATCTGAAAGTTTTTGATTTAATGTCGACTGAGGAATTTTTGTTTACCAAAAATTTCTTATTAATAATAATAAAAAAAGATTTTTCGTTGAAATGTTTTTAAATAATAAATGGAATTTTTTTTTTACGATCATTCGTATCGATTGAGGATATCTATCCGTCATCTTATTACGAAAAATCTGAATAATTATCGAATTATATTAAATAGAAGAGAGGAAGTTTTTTTTTCTAAAAAATATAGCTGAATTAAATTTTCAATAATTTTTCGAACGTGAAAATGATTTCAATATAAAATGCATACACATACACATAAACAAAAAGAGATACATACGAATTGTAGATACTTTTCGAATTATAAAAAAATTATTCCAATGATTGAATTGTATGTAACCTTTTCAAAAAAAAAAAAACGAAGTTAAACGAAACTTTTAATATTTTATTAAAATATTGGTAGATAAATCAACAATACGTATGGAAAATACGCAACAACTTTATGGAAATACATGACACGTGTGGAATTAATGAAAATTTGTCAGAACGATCACCGAGTTATACTATTGTGTAAACGGAAATTTTATTGAAAATAAAGCTAAACGAAATTTTTAAATTTTTATATCAAAACGATCACACTGACGAATACACACATGGAAAGAAGACATCGACAATTGCATACCAAGTGTGAATACGTGTTGAATTAACGATACATTGGCAGAAATATCATCGAGTTACTCCACTGCAAATTTTTTCAAATACGAATCTAAAAACGAAACGTTAAATTTTTCTATCACAAAGACAGAAAGTTGGTTGGAAAAAAAAGAGATGCGTTGCAAGCGATAAAATTAGTAAACAGAAAAAGAGAAGAGAAAGGAAAGAGAGAGAGAATTCGTTTAATTAGAAACTGCTGCTATGGAAAAGTGGAGGAAGAAGTGGGAGTATCCTGAATACATAATCAACTTGAGTTTTTGCTTTCGACCATTATTTTTCTCGTTGACGAAATGTTCAATGAACCAAGTGCAAGAAACTTGATAATTCCAACTACGAATGAATTATCGAAAATAAAAAAATATTTCTAAAAGAGTAAGTTACATGAAATTATAATCAAAACAGATTGAAATATATTTTTATTTGAATTATTAAAACTTTGAATTTTATTATTAAAATACACTTGAAGTAATTTCATCAATAGAGATAAAATCATCATTTCGGACACATACTCTTGATAAAATAATACTCCACCTAATATAATGATCCACCTATCGAAGAAAAAGATTCAATTCGATGAAATCGACGGCAACGAAATGCGATACGCCAAAAGATCAAAACCAATAAACACAATTTACTTGCGCTTTACTATAAACAATATAATACCGCAGAAATCCACAAATAATTCCCATCCACCATAACCGTTAAAAATACATAACACCATCGATCACCGCTCGATCGGTTGTTCGTTCAACATTCATCCTTTCGTCACTTCCTCTTCCCATTTCCCCAGAATCTCTATATCTCCATGATCCCCCCTTCCCCACAATTCACAGAACTCGATCGACTCGATGGAGGAAAACGACGCCTCTACGTATAATATATACATACATACGTGCATGCACGTGTATATTTCGTGAGTTTTTTTTTTTTTCGCGATATAGTGGAGTCGTTCCACGAGCAGAGAATAGCGCGGAACGCGCGATTTAACCCCGTCGCGTAACCACCCTCCCTCGGCCATTATATCGTCGCGGCACCCGTAAATCCATTTTTACGGTTATTCTCGATACCGTGGAAATCAATAATCGTCTATAAAACGGTATACTTTACCCGGCCGGCATACGTTTCCGTATTCCCTCGTTTAAACACGAGGAGCATCTATCATACGATACATTGTACCAGCAGAGATATCTCGCGTGAAGAGCTCTCTCTTTCAGTATGGATACGATGATTTTCATGTAACGGCGTGGAAGGATAGGAAATTGTTAAAAGTATCGAAGTTGTACGTGGGAGTTAGAAGAAACTAATGTACTTTTATATGTGGGTAGATAGGGTTTGAAAATTTGGTATTTGGGCTTTAAAAATTAGGAATTTTTAAATTTTTGCATACCCTTTAGAGTCCAGTGGTTCAGTTGATTGGAATAGTTTATCGAATCTTATCTAGGTTTAAGGGTATTGGTTATTTTATTCTTCTTTGTGATTGTTATTTCTTTTGTATATTTTCTTTTTGACGGATAATCGAGAGAAATTTTTTAATGGAAGAAGTACGAAGTGTTTTTTTTTTTGTAAAGAAGCTTGTTATTTCTTTCATTTATAGATTGTACAAATCTTTCGTGAAGGAAGGAAAGTTGGAGGATTTAAATTGAGGAAGTTAGAGCGAAGAAGCCGATGATCAAGGACGGATTGATTAAGAGGTTTCTAAGATTGATATGGTGTATAAAAATAAATTTGAATAATATTTTTGAATAATATTGAAATCACGTTTCGATCAACAATATCGTACAATAAAATTTTAGCAAAAGAAGGGATCGAGGTTATATTTTTACGGTTCGCCGAAACACTGAAAGTTTTCACGTAAATGTAGAAGCTCTGTGACTCTAACCCCTTTCCCCCCTCCTCTTCCCTTTAGGACCGAAGCAAAGCAAACATTTCCATGGGGGATTCGAAGTTCCGCGAAACGGAAACAATAACGAGACCTCTCAATTACTCTAATTGCGTGCTTGAAAAAACCAACCCCCGAACAACACCCGAACTCTGAACAATTCTTCATTAAATCCTCGGCCAAAGTGTATCCATTCAACGATCCTGTCTTTCTTTTTTTTATCCTATACCTTTTTCGAAAGCTAATTTTCGATCAATTTTACACGAACTGAATCGAAAATTTTTTATCGAATCCTATTAAAATTAAAAAAACTTCAAACCGCTATAACTCCGAAGATAATTACTTCCGGTCAACGAGCGAACGATCGTTGGAAGCGCAGAACCTTGCCCTTCGAAACGCTTTTTGATTTATCTCGATATCGCTTCCGGTTCCCGAGATATCGTCGCGTAAAGAAAAGGATAATTTTTCATCGTTTACCTTAAACCTGATTAACTCTATTAAAATTAGGAAAACTTTAAACCGCTATAACTCCGAAGATAATTACTTCCGGTCAACGGGCGAACGATCGTTGGAAGCGTAGAACCTTGCCCTTCGAAACGCTTTTTGATTTATCTCGATATCACTTCCGGTTCCCGAGATATCGTCACGTAAAGAGAGAGGTAATTTCTGATCGCTTACTATCTCCCTCCTTGTCGGTTATTCGGGCCTCTCGCTCGCTCCTCGCCTCACTGACCTATCTCAAACTCCTCGACGAACGACAATAGATTCCTGGAAAAAATATAGGTCACTGTGTCGCGGACTCGTTCATAATTTCTCCTTAACCGCTACGAATACTTTGAACCGTTATATCTCGGGGACCGATCGAGATATCGGGATGAATCAAAAAGTGGCTTCGACGGGATAGTTTTCTCTATTCTCTCAATGTATTTTAACCACAAGATTTCCACTTCCTCGCTATTGTATCTGTACCACTACGAACCATATTAAATTCACATTGCACCGACACGATATACTACATTACTCATACGATTCGTATACTATATTACATATAGAATAAACAAGAAAGGAAAAACGATCCATCAAAGCGACCACCTGCCTGTCAACTCATCTCCATCAAATCCTCGACCGAGGGGTGCCTCCATTCATCGACCTTACCAATATCCGAAGACGATTGACACCGGATCCGACAGATGTGCAGGGATACACGTGGACATGATTATAGGGGCGTGCATCTGCACGTGCACACGCAGGGCGCGTTAATTCTGCGCGTTGATGCACCGCACAAGGCATTCTCCATCCACTTGTCGGTTAATTGTATTATCTATTGACTCGGTTTACCGGAGCGGATAGAGAAGGTTCTTGCGTAAGAGACGTCAACGTGGGAGGGGGAGGGGGAGAAGGGTTGCATATTAATTATCTGATAATTCCTACGCTTAACGAGCCACGACATCGTAACTACATATATATATATATATAATATATATACACGTGGAAGAGTCGCGCTTTTTCGCGCTCGCGTTGATGGCTAGGTATTGTTTCGTGGTTGCTTGGCTGCTTTGATCGCGGTGTACCCGAGATTATTTTGCGTTTGGGTTTGTCGCGTCGCGTCGCGCCCTTCGCGACACAAAGGGATGGTTGCACAAGATCTCTTCAATTTTGCATGCTTTCAAAATTCCAACGAAGCTTTCGAGCGAATCGAATATGCGATCGCGGAGATTAAAAAAAAGAAGAATAGCACTCGGCGATAGGAGAAACTCGAGAAGAAAATTATTGGAAAAACAAGTTTGACATTCGATGGAACGATGATTCTTACAGATAGGTAAGATGTCATCGTGAATAATCGGAGGGAAACGTGCAAGGGATAATAAGACATTTCCGTGCTTGGCAAAGTCTTTTTCAATTAAAACTTCCGGATTCGAATAAATGGGGAGCGGATCGATAAAATGCATATTTGATTATTTATTTTGAATATGATTGGAATTTTAAACCGACACGTTTCGTCGCCGATAGATTCATGAATTTCAGATATTTTTTCCCCCCATTGGCGGCGGAACATCCCTCACCTCGAGATGGAAAAGCTATTTCGAAGTTCCGTGGGAATTTGAAAGGAAATCGTTCGATCCTCTTCCACGAAGAATGATCATTTTCATCGTGTAATTATCATCGTGTAATAATAAGAAGAATAATAATAATGGACGAGTTTCTTATCTATTTGTTGGGAGAACGCCTATGCGCTTGAATTATTTACGAAACAAAATGGAGGGGAAAGAATAACGAAGGGATGTTTTAGATCCTGATGGGATTTGAATTATTGACTGGATCGGTAATTCGATGCGAGAACAGTAATTTGCATCGGCGAACGAGCTATTAGCGACACTTTGCCGTCGTCGAATAAATTATTCGATTCGCGAAACGAGATGTTTGGATTTTTAAAAGAACTTTAGCTGAGCACAATTCGTTCGAAATTTAAAAATATAATGGAAATTTATAGAAAATGTTATAGAATTCGTCCTGCATCGAATCGAGCATAAATCCGAGATTTTCGATTTTCGGTTTAGCGTAGTAATTAATGAAAAAACGCTACAACCAATCGTAATGCTTGTCGTTGAGTTGAGTTTGCGAATAAAATTTTCATGATTTTTGAAAAAAATATATATATACTTTCCTCGACGCATTATCTTTTTACGAGTTTATCGAATAAAAAAAAGTTGTTATCGAATGCAATTCCATATTTTAAATTGCTTTTCCCATTGTTTGCTTTAATTCAACACAAGTTTTATGCTTTGTTGCGAATCGATTGTTTCACCACTCTTTTTTCTCTCTCTCTCTTCTTCACACGACTTTTTTTTTATATACAGTGCCACGTAAAAAAGAGTTCCAATCGAACCTCCAAATAAACCTCCTGGTTTTTTTTCACCGCACAAAGTACAAATAATTAAAAACCACGTCAGGGATCACGCATTCGTCGCATTCGTGTGGTTGTCCGAACATCGTTGTTGAACGTTTCAACGAATACTGCGATCCTAGAACCACACATTTCATTAATTTTCTCTTCTTTTTTTTTTTTCTTTCCTCCTTCGTTCGTCTCCTTTTTTCAGCAAACAAAAAATTGGAAAACTTTTATCAGGGCGCGAACAAACGCCATCGTGCGCTCGAATACTTTATGAAAATACCACGATTTCGTAACGTTTGAACAGTTCGAACGTTTGTTTATTTGGCAAACGATATTGGGACACGGAAGCGAGGGGTTTACATAGGAAATTAATTCAACGATTATGAAACGTGGTGTTTCATCAATTATATTTTTTAGAGGCGTTAATCAAACGCACGGAATATTTCGGATTTAAAAAATTTCATCGATCACAATCGAAACGAGTCGATTATTTTTAAAAATCTCGTTTTATCCCCCCATTTTCTGAATTTTCACCAATTCTACCAGGGAATCTACCAATTAACATTGGAATAATATTATCGCGATTAAATTAATTCCAATTCGACTGGATTTTTACTGTGGATATATATATATATATAGAGCTACAAGAAAACGTTCGTCCAAGATGAAATTTTCGCAAGATTATATTTTATATTTGTATGAATATTAACGATCGTTCCAATAGTTTTTTCACTGCGCCTCTTAAAAATCAACATAAATGGAAATATTACACGTATTTTCTTACAACTTCGTAAACCCATATTTTCCTGTACCGTATATTTTTGTTCCTTTATTTCGGTATTTGGTAACCGATTTTCTAACGGGGAAACCTGGATAAACGTAGCTCGTTGAATTTCGAGACCTTTCCTCCACAAGAACCCGATTCTTCCCGGTTCACGTAAGTAACACGGCACTACGACGTGTTTTCGCTGCGAATCGATGCAGAATAAACCGTGCATCGTTGTCTCTTATCGTTTTTCCTGCATATCTTATCTTCGGGAGGGAATGTTTCGATTTATTTTCGATATCACGGAGAAATTTGATATTTCGAGGTTAGAAATTAGATAAGTTTGAAAATTAAAATTGCAGTAATAATTCCTTCCATAAATCTATCTTATATAAATTAATCGTATAAAATGCTAATCACATTTTAAATCACAAGAATGATTATGTCAATCACGCGTGTCAACAATAATAATCGCGAAACTGGGGGAACAAAGAACAAAGCTAAACGAAAAACTCGCTTTGCGAAAAAAGAAAAATTTCTGCTCGATCAGAAATTAACGATCAATATAACAATATCATCATAATTGTTATCGTTTAATGGCAATTAGAAATTGGAAATACGTTTAATGTCTCGAGTATATAACAATCGAGGGTGAAGAGTTTCAGCGAGGGGATAAAGCCGCGAGGAAGGCACAACTTCCTCGGAATAAAACGAAGGATAACAAGTTTGCGCAACTTCTGGGAAATCGTATTTTGAGGGTGGAGTACGCGAAACGAATTAGCAGAAAGCGGCCGCGTCGCCGCATTTGCATATCCGCCACGCGATTTCGAGGAGGAGGAGGAGGAGGAGGAGAACGTGGCTTCCGGCTCCAGACTCCATCAGGGAGGAAGAATTTCTGGGAATGGAGAAATACGTCCCGATTCCTCGGGAATTTCGTCGAGGAAAAGTATCGGGAAGAATCATATTCCATTCTTGGATCGAATTTCTTCCCCTTACGCGGGGAGTGGCTTTGATGTAATTCCTTTTTTTCCCTCCCCTTATATTCCTTCGCTTCTCCTTTTTTCTCAATCCGGCGGAGTCATTAAATTTTACATCACTATTCCACGGATGAGAATCATTCACCCTTCGAATTATGCAATTGGAAAGAATTTTCTTGGGTAATTTCTGAATTGAGATTTTCGAATTGAGGATTCATAGGAGATGAAGAAAGAGGAAGAAGGTTTTATTTCATTCTTCGGTTTAATTGCGAAGATATTTTCTCTTAAATATTGATCTCGTGGTATCGAGCAAAGATCGATTCGATACATATATATGGATTATATATCGCACCAAAGTCACTGTAATTTCCGCCTTATATACCGGAATAATCGAACAAAAGACGGGTTTTATTTTACAAACCGTAATGAAATGTCGAACAAACATTGCTTTAATCTCCATTCTACGGTAAAACATCAAAGAAACAATGTGCTAATTTCCAACTTGCGAAACGAAATATCAAGCATAGATATCTCCAGCTTCCATAGCGTGGTAATTGAATGGAAACCGTTTTAATTTCCATTTTATTAACCTCAAATAAATATCACTCTATATAGTTTCAAGCATCAAACAAATAATATTCTAAATTTTTAAATTATCCAATTTTTTAAATTTTATTTTGGAAAAATTTGAATCCAATATTTAAGTAACAATAGAAATAAACGTCTCACGTCGCTCGAACGTTCGTTCGACGATAAATCGGATATAATGGTGAAATTTCAGAAAAAGAAAAAAAAAAAAAAAAATTCCAATAAATTTTTTCCTCCACGCATTTGCAAATTCTTTTATCTTCGATCGATTGAGAGTCGAAGTCATATTCGAATCTCGAATTTGTGGCGGCAAAGAGCGAGAGAACCGATTCGCGTAAGCGTAAACCGAATGTCGATAGGAGAAGTGGGTCGCACTGAGTCTCGCGTAGCTATGCAAATGCGCCACGTTTTTTTTCTGTCGTTTCCAGTTTTAACCGAGCGCGCACAGTATATTATATAAAAGGTGGTGGAGGTAACTCACTCGGGATCAAGCTATGCGATACGCTTGAATTCGTGAAAACGATACTTCCATGGAGGAAAAGAGAGAGAGAAAAAGAGAGAGAGACATTATAAAAATGCCAAAAATGAAAATGAAAAACCTTCCATAAAAAAAAAAAAAAGAGTCAAAACGAAAAAAAGAAAGAAAGGACGACGTAAAATACGAAATTGTTTATATTTCGGGAACAGCAGACGAAAGAATGGTGACATGATGCATGATAAAAGAGGAGAGGAGAATTATTATACTAGGTGGAAAATAAAATTGGAGATTCGTAAGAATAATGTCAAGAGATTGCATGGACGGGGAGTGATTCATCTGGAAACTGTAAATTACGATTTAATTACGTCCACGGGATTATCGAAGCGTTCGTTCTCTTTGACGATCGTACGTTCCTCGTTTCCCCTTCAGAAACTTCTCGGTTGTCTCATTCGTTTGCTTTGTTCCTCAGCCCTTAATTAAAAACCGTTCGATCTACTGGAATACCGGTTGTCCCCAGGAAAATTCATTTTCGCTATCATTTTATCATTCGATTTCATTTTTTCGAAAAAAAAATTCACTCGCCAACGCGTGGAAACATGTATCGGAATTTTCTCCGACGAAAAATTGAGGACAATCTTTCGTGCGTATTATGGGTGCTCTGAAATTAATTTAAGAATATATAAAGATTACTAAATATTCTAAAATATTAACGGATATGACTAAGTTATTCGATTTCTTAATAATGATTTACGAGATTCCTAATGATCCCTATAAATTCTTAAACAGATATCAATTATATAATGCACTGCACCGACCATTCCAACAATATTCTCTGACGTATCAAGTTTATTTCTGGCAATATTAAAAAATGTTTTGACTAAAAGTTACACTGTTTTGAAGGGAACATATTGTGCTGTTATTCCTTTTTTTATACCTAGAAGCCTAAAGGATCTACAAAAGTGAATGTCGTTTTTTAAATATAACTATGTATTTTCTATTATTCCAATTAACGTACCTTGGCATTCTCTACAAAAAAGTACTAAGCCAAAAAAGTAAAAGTACTAAGTACATATATAACAAAAAACTAATAGTTTGGAAAATAAATAAATTTTATTAAATATCTTCTAAACCGATGGTTTTTTACTATAAATGGTTCTATACATTTTTGCAGAGAATGCAAAGATATATAGATTGGTGTATTAAAACATACATCTTGCCATTAAAAAATTAAAGTTGAGGATGATAAGTTTTTTATCGACGCAATTATAAAAAAATTGAGATCACCAGAATATAGCCCTTTCGAAGCCATTCAACTTTTATTCTAAGCATTTTTTAATATTACGAAGAATAAACGAGATATGTGAGAAAAAAGATTAATATCGAAATTTCCTGATCGGTGGAAACATTTTCGCCCAAAAATTCCACTTTGTATTAGGAGAACATGATTCGATAGGAGGTCTTTTAATTTAAATTTTATTAAATATCTTCTAAACCGATCGTTTTTCGCTATATATGGCCTAATACTTTTTCATAGAGAATACAGAGGCGCATCGACTGATGCATTAAAAAATATACTATTCCATTTAAACAAATACAATTGACGTTGATAACTTTTTTATGGGTCCACCTACAAAAAAACTGAGATCACCAGAATATAGCCCTTTCGAAGCCATTCAACTTTTATTCCAAGCATTTTTTAATATTACGAAGAATAAACGAGATATTTGAGAAAAAAGACTAATACCGAAATTCTCTGAACGGTAGAAAAATTTTCATCTAGAAATTCCATTTTGTATTAGGAAAACATGATCCGATAGGAGGTCTTTTAATTTAAATTTTATTAAATATCTTCTAAACCGATGATTTTTTACTATATATGGCCAAATACTTTTTATAAAGAATACAGAGGCGCATTCATTGATGCATTAAAAAATATACTATTCCATTTAAGCAAATACAATTGACGTTGATAACTTTTTTATGAATCCACCTACAAAAAAACTGAGATCACCAGAATATAGCCCTTTCGAAGCCATTCAACTTTTATTCCAAGCATTTTTTAATATTACGAAGAATAAACGAGATATATGAGAAAAAAGATTAATACCGAAATTCTCTGAACGGTAGAAAAATTTTCGTCCAAAAATTCCATTTTGTATTAGGAGAACATGATCCGATAGGAGGTCTTTTAATTTAAATTTTATTAAATATCTTCTAAACTAATCGTTTTTCGCTATATATGGCCAAATACTTTTTTATAGAGAATACAGAGACGCATCGACTGATGCATTAAAAAATATACTATTCCATTTAAACAAATACAATTGACGTTGATAACTTTTTTATGGGTCCACCTACAAAAAAACTGAGATCACCAGAATATAGCCCTTTCGAAGCCATTCAACTTTTATTCCAAGCATTTTTAATATTACGAAGAATAAACGAGATATTTGAGAAAAAAGATTAATATCGAAATTCTCTGAGCGGTGGAAAAATTTTCGCCCAAAAATTCCATTTTGTATTAGGAGAACATGATCCGATAGGAGGTCTTTTAATTTAAATTTTATTAAATATCTTCTAAACTAATCGTTTTTCGCTATATATGGCCAAATACTTTTTTATAGAGAATACAGAGACGCATCGACTGATGCATTAAAAAATATACTATTCCATTTAAACAAATACAATTGACGTTGATAACTTTTTTATGGGTCCACCTACATAAAAACTGAGATCATCAGAATATAGCCCTTTCGAATCCATTCAACTTTTATTCCAAGCATTTTTTAATATTACGAAGAATAAACGAGATATTTGAGAAAAAAGATTAATATCGAAATTCTCTGAGCGGTGGAAAAATTTTCGCCCAAAAATTCCATTTTGTATTAGGAGAACATGATCCGATAGGAGGTTTTTTAATTTAAATTTTATTAAATATCTTCTAAACTAATCGTTTTTCGCTATATATGGCCAAATACTTTTTATAGAGAATACAGAGACGCATCCACTGATGCATTAAAAATATACTATTCCATTTAAATAAATACAATTGACGTTGATAACTTTTTTATGGGTCCACCTACAAAAACTGAGATCACCAGAATATAGCCCTTTCGAAGCCATTCAACTTTTATTCCAAGCATTTTTTAATATTACGAAGAATAAACGAGATATTTGAGAAAAAAGATTAATATCGAAATTCTCTGAGCGGTAGAAAAATTTTCGTCTAGAAATTCCATTTTGTATTAGGAGAACATGATCCGATAGGAGGTCTTTTAATTTAAATTTTATTAAATATCTTCTAAACTAATCGTTTTTCGCTATATATGGCCAAATACTTTTTTATAGAGAATACAGAGACGCATCGACTGATGCATTAAAAAATATACTATTCCATTTAAACAAATACAATTGACGTTGATAACTTTTTTATGGGTCCACCTACAAAAAAACTGAGATCATCAGAATATAGCCCTTTCGAAGCCATTCAACTTTTATTCCAAGCATTTTTTAATATTACGAAGAATAAACGAGATATTTCAGAAAAAAGATTAATATCGAAATTCCCTGAGCGGTGGAAAAATTTTCGCCCAAAAATTCCACTTTGTATTAGGAGAACATGATATGATAGGAGGTCGATCGAAAAATTTTTCCAAGAAATGACGTCAAGTTCTCGGAAGCACTGAAATTCTTGGAAGTGACGTCGATTTCTGAGAATTTCTAAGGTTCTTGGAATTGACGTCACTTTCTCGGAAATTTCCAAGTGAATTTCACACGTACGAAACATTTGGCCAGGAATTCGATCTTTTATTAGGAGAACATAATTTCAAAGGAGTTTTTACACACTTATCGTTCTCGTACTTACTTTTTTATCATTTTTTTTTATTGTTACCATTCTTTCAGTACTATAAAGTATTTTTTTTCACAATTTATGTAAATTAACGTATCTATTCGTCTTTTATCATAAATATTGCCAATTCTGGAGTGTTTTTTATCATTTTTTTAATTTTTTTAAAATTCCAAAGCAGCATTGCTCTTACTCGAAATATATCGATTATTTTTAATAACTAATTGCATAATACAATGTACTGGGTGTCCCAAAAATATTCTCCGATGTATCAAGCTTATTTTTGGCAATATTAAAAAATATTTCGAATAAACGTTATACAGTTTTGAGGGGAATCTATCCTGCTGTTATTCATTTTTTTATATCCACAAGCCTAAAGGATCTACAAAAGTGAATAATGTTTTTTAAATACAACTATATATTTTTTATTATTCAAATTGACGTACCTTGGCATTCTCTACAAAAAAGTACTAAGCCATATATACCAAAAAACTAATAGTTCGGAAAATAAGTAGATTTTATTAAATATCTTCTAAACTAATCGTTTTTCGCTATATATGGTCAAATACTTTTTTATAGAGAATACAGAGACGCATCGACTGATGCATTAAAAAATATACTATTCCATTTAAACAAATACAATTGACGTTGATAACTTTTTTATGGGTCCACCTACAAAAAAACTGAGATCACCAGAATATAGCCCTTTCGAAGCCATTCAACTTTTATTCTAAGCATTTTTTAATATTACGAAGAATAAACGAGATATTTGAGAAAAAAGATTAATATCGAAATTCTCTGAGCGGTGGAAAAATTTTCGCCCAAAAATTCCATTTTGTATTAGGAGAACATGATCCGATAGGAGGTTTTTTAATTTAAATTTTATTAAATATCTTCTAAACTAATCGTTTTTCGCTATATATGGCCAAATACTTTTTTATAGAGAATACAGAGACGCATCCACTGATGCATTAAAAAATATACTATTCCATTTAAACAAATACAATTGACGTTGATAACTTTTTTATGGGTCCACCTACAAAAAAACTGAGATCACCAGAATATAGCCCTTTCGAAGCCATTCAACTTTTATTTCAAGCATTTGTTAATATTACGAAGAATAAACGAGATATTTGAGAAAAAAGATTAATATCGAAATTCCCTGAGCGGTAGAAAAATTTTCGTCTAAAAATTCCATTTTGTATTAGGAGAACATGATCCGATAGGAGGTCTTTTAATTTAAATTTTATTAAATATCTTCTAAACTAATCGTTTTTCGCTATATATGGCCAAATACTTTTTTATAGAGAATACAGAGACGCATCCACTGATGCATTAAAAATATACTATTCCATTTAAACAAATACAATTGACGTTGATAACTTTTTTATGGGTCCACCTACGAAAAACTGAGATCATCAGAATATAGCCCTTTCGAAGCCATTCAACTTTTATTCCAAGCATTTTTTAATATTACGAAGAATAAACGAGATATTTGAGAAAAAAGATTAATATCGAAATTCTCTGAGCGGTGGAAAAATTTTCGCCCAAAAATTCCATTTTGTATTAGGAGAACATGATCCGATAGGAGGTTTTTTAATTTAAATTTTATTAAATATCTTCTAAACTAATCGTTTTTCGCTATATATGGCCAAATACTTTTTATAGAGAATACAGAGACGCATCCACTGATGCATTAAAAAATATACTATTCCATTTAAATAAATACAATTGACGTTGATAACTTTTTTATGGGTCCACCTACAAAAAAACTGAGATCACCAGAATATAGCCCTTTCGAAGCCATTCAACTTTTATTCCAAGCATTTTTTAATATTACGAAGAATAAACGAGATATTTGAGAAAAAAGATTAATATCGAAATTCCCTGAGCGGTAGAAAAATTTTCGTCTAAAAATTCCATTTTGTATTAGGAGAACATGATCCGATAGGAGGTCTTTTAATTTAAATTTTATTAAATATCTTCTAAACTAATCGTTTTTCGCTATATATGGCCAAATACTTTTTTATAGAGAATACAGAGACGCATCGACTGATGCATTAAAAAATATACTATTCCATTTAAACAAATACAATTGACGTTGATAACTTTTTTATGGGTCCACCTACAAAAAAACTGAGATCACCAGAATATAGCCCTTTCGAAGCCATTCAAATTTTATTCCAAGCATTTTTTAATATTACGAAGAATAAACGAGATATAGGAGAAAAAAGATTAATATCGAAATTCCCTGAGCGGTGGAAAAATTTTCGTCCAAAAATTCCACTTTGTATTAGGAGAACATGATACGATAGGAGGTCGATCGAAAAATTTTTCCTAGAAATGACGTCAAGTTCTCGGAAGCACTGAAATTCTTGGAAATGACGTCGATTTCTGAGAATTTCTAAGGTTCTTGGAATTGAGGTCACTTTCTCGGAAATTTCCAAGTGAATTTCACACGTACGAAACATTTGGCCAGGAATTCGATCTTTTATTAGGAGAACATAATTTCAAAGGAGTTTTTACATACTTATCGTTCTTGTACTTACTTTTTTACCATTTTTTTTTATTGTTACCATTCTTTCAGTACTATAAAGTATTTTTTTTCACAATTTATGTAAATTAACGTATCTATTCGTCTTTTATCATAAATATTTCCAATTCTGGAGCGTTTTTTATCATTTTTTTAATTTTTTTAAAATTCCAAAGCAGCATTGCTCTTACTCGAAATATATCGATTATTTTTAATAACTAATTGCATAATACAATATACTGGGTGTCCCAACAATATTCTCCGATGTATCAAGCTTATTTTTGGCAATATTAAAAAATATTTCGAATAAACGTTATACAGTTTTGAGGGGAATCTATCCTGCTGTTATTCATTTTTTTATATCCAGAAGCCTAAAGGATCTACAAAAGTGAATAATGTTTTTTAAATACAACTATATATTTTTTATTATTCAAATTGACGTACCTTGGCATTCTCTACAAAAAAGTACTAAGCCATATATACCAAAAAACTAATAGTTCGGAAAATAAGTAGATTTTATTAAATATCTTCTAAACTAATCGTTTTTCGCTATATATGGCCAAATACTTTTTTATAGAGAATACAGAGACGCATCGACTGATGCATTAAAAAATATACTATTCCATTTAAACAAATACAATTGACGTTGATAACTTTTTTATGGGTCCACCTACAAAAAAACTAAGATCACCAGAATATAGCCCTTTCGAAGCCATTCAACTTTTATTTCAAGCATTTGTTAATATTACGAAGAATAAACGAGATATTTGAGAAAAAAGATTAATATCGAAATTCTCTGAGCGGTGGAAAAATTTTCGCCCAAAAATTCCATTTTGTATTAGGAGAACATGATCCGATAGGAGGTTTTTTAATTTAAATTTTATTAAATATCTTCTAAACTAATCGTTTTTCGCTATATATGGCCAAATACTTTTTATAGAGAATACAGAGACGCATCCACTGATGCATTAAAAAATATACTATTCCATTTAAATAAATACAATTGACGTTGATAACTTTTTTATGGGTCCACCTACAAAAAAACTGAGATCACCAGAATATAGCCCTTTCGAAGCCATTCAACTTTTATTCCAAGCATTTTTTAATATTACGAAGAATAAACGAGATATTTGAGAAAAAAGATTAATATCGAAATTCCCTGAGCGGTAGAAAAATTTTCGTCTAAAAATTCCATTTTGTATTAGGAGAACATGATCCGATAGGAGGTCTTTTAATTTAAATTTTATTAAATATCTTCTAAACTAATCGTTTTTCGCTATATATGGCCAAATACTTTTTTATAGAGAATACAGAGACGCGTCCACTGATGCATTAAAAATATACTATTCCATTTAAACAAATACAATTGACGTTGATAACTTTTTTATGGGTCCACCTACGAAAAAACTGATATCACCAGAATATAGCCCTTTCGAAGCCATTCAACTTTTATTCCAAGCATTTTTTAATATTACGAAGAATAAACGAGATATTTGAGAAAAAAGATTAATATCGAAATTCCCTGAGCGGTGGAAAAATTTTCGCCCAAAAATTCCATTTTGTATTAGGAGAACATGATCCGATAGGAGGTCTTTTAATTTAAATTTTATTAAATATCTTCTAAACTAATCGTTTTTCGCTATATATGGCCAAATACTTTTTTATAGAGAATACAGAGACGCATCGACTGATGCATTAAAAAATATACTATTCCATTTAAACAAATACAATTGACGTTGATAACTTTTTTATGGGTCCACCTACAAAAAAACTGAGATCACCAGAATATAGCCCTTTCGAAGCCATTCAACTTTTATTCCAAGCATTTTTTAATATTACGAAGAATAAACGAGATATTTGAGAAAAAAGATTAATATCGAAATTCCCTGAGCGGTAGAAAAATTTTCGTCTAAAAATTCCATTTTGTATTAGGAGAACATGATCCGATAGGAGGTCTTTTAATTTAAATTTTATTAAATATCTTCTAAACTAATCGTTTTTCGCTATATATGGCCAAATACTTTTTATAGAGAATACAGAGACGCATCGACTGATGCATTAAAAAATATACTATTCCATTTAAACAAATACAATTGACGTTGATAACTTTTTTATGGGTCCACCTACGAAAAAACTGATATCACCAGAATATAGCCCTTTTGAAGCCATTCAACTTTTATTTCAAGCATTTTTTAATATTACGAAGAATAAACGAGATATTTCAGAAAAAAGATTAATATCGAAATTCCCTGAGCGGTGGAAAAATTTTCGCCCAAAAATTCCACTTTGTATTAGGAGAACATGATACGATAGGAGGTCGATCGAAAAATTTTTCCAAGAAATGACGTCAAGTTCTCGGAAGCACTGAAATTCTTGGAAGTGACGTCGATTTCTGAGAATTTCTAAGGTTCTTGGAATTGACGTCACTTTCTCGGAAATTTCCAAGTGAATTTCACACGTACGAAACTTTTGCCCAGGAATTCGATCTTTTATTAGGAGAACATAATTTCAAAGGAGTTTTTACATACTTATCGTTCTTGTACTTACTTTTTTACCATTTTTTTTTATTGTTACCATTCTTTCAGTACTATAAAGTATTTTTTTTCACAATTTATGTAAATTAACGTATCTATTCGTCTTTTATCATAAATATTGCCAATTCTGGAGTGTTTTTTATCATTTTTTTAATTTTTTTAAAATTCCAAAGCAGCATTGCTCTTACTCGAAATATATCGATTATTTTTAATAACTAATTGCATAATACAATGTACTGGGTGTCCCAAAAATATTCTCCGATGTATCAAGCTTATTTTTGGCAGTATTAAAAAATATTTCGAATAAAAGTTATACAGTTTTGAGGGGAATCTATCCTGCTGTTATTCATTTTTTTATATCCACAAGCCTAAAGGATCTACAAAAGTGAATAATGTTTTTTAAATACAACTATATATTTTTTATTATTCAAATTGACGTACCTTGGCATTCTCTACAAAAAAGTACTAAGCCATATATACCAAAAAACTAATAGTTCGGAAAATAAGTAGATTTTATTAAATATCTTCTAAACTAATCGTTTTTCGCTATATATGGTCAAATACTTTTTTATAGAGAATACAGAGACGCATCGACTGATGCATTAAAAAATATACTATTCCATTTAAACAAATACAATTGACGTTGATAACTTTTTATGGGTCCACCTACGAAAAAATTGAGATCACCAGAATATAGCCCTTTCGAAGCCATTCAACTTTTATTCTAAGCATTTTTTAATATTACGAAGAATAAACGAGATATTTGAGAAAAAAGATTAATATCGAAATTCTCTGAGCGGTGGAAAAATTTTCGCCCAAAAATTCCATTTTGTATTAGGAGAACATGATCCGATAGGAGGTTTTTTAATTTAAATTTTATTAAATATCTTCTAAACTAATCGTTTTTCGCTATATATGGCCAAATACTTTTTTATAGAGAATACAGAGACGCATCGACTGATGCATTAAAAAATATACTATTCCATTTAAACAAATACAATTGACGTTGATAACTTTTTATAGGTCCACTTGCGAAAAACTGAGATCACCAGAATATAGCCCTTTCGAAGCCATTCAACTTTTATTCTAAGCATTTTTTAATATTACGAAGAATAAACGAGATATTTGAGAAAAAAGATTAATATCGAAATTCTCTGAGCGGTGGAAAAATTTTCGCCCAAAAATTCCATTTTGTATTAGGAGAACATGATCCGATAGGAGGTCTTTTAATTTAAATTTTATTAAATATCTTCTAAACTAATCGTTTTTCGCTATATATGGCCAAATACTTTTTTATAGAGAATACAGAGACGCATCCACTGATGCATTAAAAAATATACTATTCCATTTAAACAAATACAATTGACGTTGATAACTTTTTTATGGGTCCACCTACAAAAAAAGTGAGATCACCAGAATATAGCCCTTTCGAAGCCATTCAACTTTTATTCTAAGCATTTTTTAATATTAAGAAGAATAAACGAGATATTTGAGAAAAAAGATTAATATCGAAATTCTCTGAGCGGTGGAAAAATTTTCGCCCAAAAATTCCATTTTGTATTAGGAGAACATGATCCGATAGGAGGTTTTTTAATTTAAATTTTATTAAATATCTTCTAAACTAATCGTTTTTCGCTATATATGGCCAAATACTTTTTTATAGAGAATACAGAGACGCATCCACTGATGCATTAAAAAATATACTATTCCATTTAAACAAATACAATTGACGTTGATAACTTTTTTATGGGTCCACCTACAAAAAAACTAAGATCACCAGAATATAGCCCTTTCGAAGCCATTCAACTTTTATTTCAAGCATTTGTTAATATTACGAAGAATAAACGAGATATTTGAGAAAAAAGATTAATATCGAAATTCCCTGAGCGGTAGAAAAATTTTCGTCTAAAAATTCCATTTTGTATTAGGAGAACATGATCCGATAGGAGGTCTTTTAATTTAAATTTTATTAAATATCTTCTAAACTAATCGTTTTTCGCTATATATGGCCAAATACTTTTTTATAGAGAATACAGAGACGCATCGACTGATGCATTAAAAAATATACTATTCCATTTAAACAAATACAATTGACGTTGATAACTTTTTTATGGGTCCACCTACGAAAAAACTGATATCACCAGAATATAGCCCTTTCGAAGCCATTCAACTTTTATTCCAAGCATTTTTTAATATTACGAAGAATAAACGAGATATTTGAGAAAAAAGATTAATATCGAAATTCCCTGAGCGGTAGAAAAATTTTCGTCTAAAAATTCCATTTTGTATTAGGAGAACATGATCCGATAGGAGGTCTTTTAATTTAAATTTTATTAAATATCTTCTAAACTAATCGTTTTTCGCTATATATGGCCAAATACTTTTTTATAGAGAATACAGAGACGCATCGACTGATGCATTAAAAAATATACTATTCCATTTAAACAAATACAATTGACGTTGATAACTTTTTTATGGGTCCACCTACAAAAAAACTGAGATCACCAGAATATAGCCCTTTCGAAGCCATTCAACTTTTATTTCAAGCATTTGTTAATATTACGAAGAATAAACGAGATATTTGAGAAAAAAGATTAATATCGAAATTCCCTGAGCGGTGGAAAAATTTTCGCCCAAAAATTCCACTTTGTATTAGGAGAACATGATATGATAGGAGGTCGATCGAAAAATTTTTCCTAGAAATGACGTCAAGTTCTCGGAAGCACTGAAATTCTTGGAAATGACGTCGATTTCTGAGAATTTCTAAGGTTCTTGGAATTGACGTCACTTTCTCGGAAATTTCCAAGTGAATTTCACACGTACGAAACTTTTGCCCAGGAATTCGATCTTTTATTAGGAGAACATAATTTCAAAGGAGTTTTTACACACTTATCGTTCTCGTACTTACTTTTTTATCATTTTTTTTTATTGTTACCATTCTTTCAGTACTATAAAGTATTTTTTTTCACAATTTATGTAAATTAACGTATCTATTCGTCTTTTATCATAAATATTGCCAATTCTGGAGTGTTTTTTATCATTTTTTTAATTTTTTTAAAATTCCAAAGCAGCATTGCTCTTACTCGAAATATATCGATTATTTTTAATAACTAATTGCATAATACAATGTACTGGGTGTCCCAAAAATATTCTCCGATGTATCAAGCTTATTTTTGGCAGTATTAAAAAATATTTCGAATAAAAGTTATACAGTTTTGAGGGGAATCTATCCTGCTGTTATTCATTTTTTTATATCCACAAGCCTAAAGGATCTACAAAAGTGAATAATGTTTTTTAAATACAACTATATATTTTTTATTATTCAAATTGACGTACCTTGGCATTCTCTACAAAAAAGTACTAAGCCATATATACCAAAAAACTAATAGTTCGGAAAATAAGTAAATTTTATTAAATATCTTCTAAACTAATCGTTTTTCGCTATATATGGTCAAATACTTTTTTATAGAGAATACAGAGACGCATCCACTGATGCATTAAAAAATATACTATTCCATTTAAATAAATACAATTGACGTTGATAACTTTTTTATGGGTCCACCTACGAAAAAACTGATATCACCAGAATATAGCCCTTTCGAAGCCATTCAACTTTTATTTCAAGCATTTGTTAATATTACGAAGAATAAACGAGATATTTGAGAAAAAAGATTAATATCGAAATTCTCTGAGCGGTGGAAAAATTTTCGCCCAAAAATTCCATTTTGTATTAGGAGAACATGATCCGATAGGAGGTTTTTTAATTTAAATTTTATTAAATATCTTCTAAACTAATCGTTTTTCGCTATATATGGCCAAATACTTTTTTATAGAGAATACAGAGACGCATCGACTGATGCATTAAAAAATATACTATTCCATTTAAACAAATACAATTGACGTTGATAACTTTTTTATGGGTCCACCTACAAAAAAAGTGAGATCACCAGAATATAGCCTTTTCGAAACCATTCAACTTTTATTCCAAGCATTTTTTAATATTACGAAGAATAAACGAGATATTTGAGAAAAAAGATTAATATCGAAATTCCCTGAGCGGTAGAAAAATTTTTGTCTAAAAATTCCATTTTGTATTAGGAGAACATGATATGGTAGGAGGTCGATCGAAAAATTTTTCCTAGAAATGACGTCAAGTTCTCGGAAGCACTGAAATTCTTGGAAGTGACGTCGATTTCTGAGAATTTCTAAGGTTCTTGGAATTGACGTCACTTTCTCGGAAATTTCCAAGTGAATTTCACACGTACGAAACTTTTGCCCAGGAATTCGATCTTTTATTAGGAGAACATAATTTCAAAGGAGTTTTTACATACTTATCGTTCTTGTACTTACTTTTTTACCATTTTTTTTTATTGTTACCATTCTTTCAGTACTATAAAGTATTTTTTTTCACAATTTATGTAAATTAACGTATCTATTCGTCTTTTATCATAAATATTGCCAATTCTGGAGTGTTTTTTATCATTTTTTAAATTTTTTTAAAATTCCAAAGCAGCATTGCTCTTACTCGAAATATATCGATTATTTTTAATAATTAATTGCATAATACAATATACTGGGTGTCCCAACAATATTCTCCGATGTATCAAGCTTATTTTTGGCAATATTAAAAAATGTTTCAAAGAAAAGTTTCGAGAGAAATAGATTTTGATGTGCTGAATTTTTTTGTATATTGAAATATTTATGAATATCAATATCGATTTTTTGGACAGAATCATAAGCTTATCAATGCTGTAATTGATGTATATCATTTGCCTTCATACAGATATATTTAGTCCACGTAGAAGAGAATTTATAGTTCAGAAAATAATTAAGATTAAATGAATATCTTTTAATGACTTTTAAACTAATGTATTTTTGTTATAAATGGCTTAAGACTTTTTTTATAGAGAATACCGAGCTGCATATATTAATATATTAAAAAACACATGGTTTTATTTAATGTAACAAAATTAATATCGCAATATTCTTTGCTCGAAATCGTACAATTTGTATCTGAAACATTTCTCAATTTTCTAAAAAGTTAATGAGCTGTTATTCGCTATATAATATATCGGGTGACCCAGTAATACTTTATAATTCAATTCATTCCCCGTGTATATTTTATAATTCATGGGAGAACAGACGGGCGATCGTTGATTCGAATTTTAGATTTTATCGAACGTGTCCACTGATTAAACGCGTGTACACGAGCGCTGGTACAATGCTGGGATTTGCGTTTGTCCACTGTTCATTATTTACAACGGTGATATTATAATCGTTAGCTCTTTTGTTACACGGGTTACCTATACACCCGCGGTTTGTTCCCACGGATGTGTGTCATTTCTGCACAATGTCCCCGGCCTGTTCACTTTGCTCCGACTGAATGGATACGCGATGTTATTTAACACGAACCCTAATTGGTCCCGGAAAATTACCACTAAAAGCGTTTGCGGTATTATTTAACCACCACAATTTTTCTAAAGTTTCCTTATGAATCTTATAAATGGACAATTAATTCCACACTTTTAAAAGTATCTTACAATTAATCCATCTGACTGATTACAATATCAATTAACAATTATCGAGCAAGACTATTTCCTCGAATTTATTTTTAATTGAACGAGACACATTTCTGATAAAATTTTAGGAAACTAATTGATTATACCATCAAAGGATATGCTAAAAAGAGAAAAAAATTAAAATCTTTCAAAGAGAACTCGAAGCACTGTTAATATATTCTACATTATTGCAACAAGTATTATAACAATAATGAACAGCAACAAACGATTAGAAAGAGAAAAAGGAAGCTCCAAGTGAGAAATTGGATGGAAGGAGTTCGTATTTCGTAATTCGCATTTCGTACGATACTCGAAAAGCCTGGTCCTCGTTTGACCCCCTCGTGGACAACGTCAGAAAGTAAGCAACGGGTCACACAATAGGAGAGGAGTGGGAGCGGAACAAGGGTGGCCCACGTAAAACTGTGAAGCGGGGCCGACATCGTAATTTACTCTTTATGGCCGGACTTTGCTAAATCCCTTCTGCTATTCTCCCTTTTGCACGCCCACGGATTCACCCCCACGCTTGTCCCCTCCATCCATTCTTCTCCGTGATAACGTTGGAGAAATATGTGCGGGTGTGGGACGCTCGTGTCACGTCGCATCGTGAGTAGTTTCTTAGAGGGAAGTGGAGTTAGAGGGGAAATAAAACCGCCATTATGGAACACGATGATGGTTACGCGATGATTCTTGGTCTGGATACGAACTTAACAACTGATTATTATTAGTTTGTTGAATGTATATAGAAATGTATATAGAAATTTTTATATTTATATCTCTGAAAACGATAGATTCCAAGTGGCAGAGAAAATTAAAATTAAGATTATAAAAATATTGGAGAGAAGATTGTATCGTTGAACAGATTGAGTTAAGGAAAATTGTATATACGTGTTAACTCCATTGATAATATATTTGGTAAATTTGTTGGTTCGAATTTTGGCCTGGATACTATCGAGTTTTATTTGTTCGAAGAAAGGACAATTATTTAGAATATCCTGTTAATATTTCCAAATTGAAAAATCAAGGGACGGAATATTTTCAATCTCCCAATTCAACACCTTTCCCTTTCGAGGAATTTTCAATGTTTAACGCAAATAAACAATAGAAATAATAGAAAATAAGAACACAGTATTCCTTTCTACGTTCTGTACAGAAACGAATCAGAGCGATAAAACAACGTTTCTCAAAATCCTTTTCTCAAGACACGATTTATAAAAAAAGAGCCAGATAAAGAACCTTCCTTCCTTCTCGAAAGCAACACATAAAAAGTAAGATTTTACAACAATGGAACAACAATGAACGAATATATCGTACTTTTTATTAACACGTACTTTTCATCACACAAATTTCCGTACAACAAAGTATTAATACCACTTAAGATCAAAGATACCAAATCGATTGAGAAACACTGGCATAAAGGATCTCCGAATTATCGAACAATGGCGAAAGGGTAAGCGATAAATTCGAGGCAACAGCCACCAGCTTTAACTGCATTTCTCCATTCGGTCTTTCCAATTTCTCAAACGACCCCTTCCTCCTCCTCCTCCTCCTCCTCCTCCGCGCAATGTCTTTCTCCTCCCCTTTATTATTCCCTGTAATTCTTTCATCGAGCCGGAAGTTGCGCCATCTTTACGACTTCCTCCTCCTTTTTCAAAGCTACAACCCTCGTTACACTCCAACAAACTTCCATCCTGCGCTCCTCTCTTCCTCTTCCCTCCGTGTGTATATGAGCGCGCGTGTACATGAGCCAGCTTGTTCCCTCGTCGGCTCGAGAGCGAATCATAATTGCCGCCTGGTAATTAGCATGCATTGTTCCCGGGGAAGAAGCTGCTGGCCCTCTTAACGCAAACGTCACAACGGTTTGATTCGACGAGGAAGGGGATGTGTTTTCCTCGAGATCGCGTCACGCTTCTCGCGAGGGATTCTTTCGGAGGAGAATCGTTGGATCTCGTAATTTGCTTCGTTTATAAGCAGATTTCCCTCCTTTCAAATCGAATTCTTACGAATGAAATTTTACAGATACGTCTCGATAACGAGTTGTTCTCAAAAAAAGGGGATTTCAAAATTTCGATTGGATCTCTTTTAAAGGTGAATTCGAAGAGGATGCAGTTCTGTTTGGAAAGATTCGGGTATGTGTAATATTTCGAGGATACAGTGGCACGAAAGTCTCCTTACTCTTAATCCTTAATTAACCCCGATTCGGGTCGATCCAAAGTAGTTCCAATTCAATTCGAACTTTAATCTCGACGGCGCTTCGAGTAACTAGCAGGTTGGAAATGTTTTCCCTATCTCTCCAAACGATTATTCGAATTTGGAAACGGAAGAGTGTGGGTGCATGTAACGTTGTTGATCGATGTTCTTGGTTGAAACTTAAAAGTCGGAACGAACGATGAATAAAAGCTCGATCGGCTTGTTTATTATCAAGATGCGAATAATTCGAGTTTAATTGGAGTCTAGAGCGAGATGATAGTACAGGAGGCAATGAATATGATCGTAACTGTAAGAAGATTGGATGCGGATAGCAGCAATCTGTTTTGATATTTGCTGATTCGATTTGTTAATTAACGCTTAGTTATTCATCGAGTACGCGTATTGGCATCGATTACGCAGACTTCGACAATGTATTGGCTATCATCGTCCTCGAATTTCATGGTATTTAAACAAAGCCATGTATATATGACTCTTATATATTATTCCAAAAAAAAAAAAAAAAAAATTACTCGAAACCTACGCCAAAAAAACTCTCTCTCCAATTCGATCGATCCAAAAGAAAAAGAAAAACAAAAATCCTCCTCTGTTAAAAATTAAAGTTTCGATCGAAAAGTTATAGAAAATTGAAAAGAAGTTGGAAAGGGAATATGCGAATACGCGAGAATGAATTAAGAGACGCTATCGTGAAAATGAATAATAAAATTGATAATTTAAATTACAAAAAAAAAAAAATAAAAAAATAAAAGAGCAACACCGGTAATCACTTTCAACATTTCCGATAAAACAACGACAAATATTCTCCCCTATTTTCTATTCGCGATACAAACGGAGACGATGGAATAAACGATATCTATCTTTCGAAAATTGTAATTCGATCTATTGGATAAATTCTTCGTAAAAAAAAATGTTTCGATCGAAAAGTTGTAGAAAATTGAAAAGAAGTTGGAAAGGGAGTATGCGAATACGCGAGAATGAATTAAGAGACGCTACCGTGAAAATGAATAATAAAATTGATAATTTAAATTATAAAAAAAAAAAAAATAAAAAATAAAAAATATAAGCAAACTATCGAAAAACTAATACACCACTCTATTTATTGTTCAAAATTTTTCAATTCTACGAAAAATTATTCAATTCGATAAAAAAATACGCAAAATGCTAAAAAATGATCGAAGGAACACGTAATTAATTGAACGAAATTAAGAACGTCGTAACGCAACCACTCCTTACGACTTTCGATAGTAAACTGGCGGCGAGCGCGTTCGTTTAACCTTAGAGCGGCGCAGTGGTGGGGGCTCTATTATTCGTTCGAAATCGTGCGAAAAATTTAATTAAACTTTCTCGTTCTATAACATAACATCCTACAAAGTTTTTTTTATTATTAAAAATCTATTACATTTTTTACATCATGCGTTAAAAATATATAACAGCGACGAACGATTAAAAATTAATGCTACGTGAAAAAATGAAAAAAAGAGAGAAAAAAAATTTTAAGTATAATTAAATTAGAGAAAATGATACACAGTGACGAGTTTATTATGAGAACGCATTGGAGGCTAGATCCAAGCGATACAAGTTTTCGTCGCACGAGTTAATTAACGCGTTTCTGCGTATTTTTTCTCCAACTATAATGGAATTTCATCCACGCACGCACGTGTATACACACTTGTACAGAATATCGTACACGTGTATACAGAAACCCGCATAACTCGTGTAACTTGGTCTATCTCGCGTTTTGCTTCCTCCCTTACGTGTCAAAATTATTATTATCCTATATATTATTCCAAAAAAAAAGAAAAGCAAAAATCCTGCCCTGTTGAAACCCTTATTCCATCCTCAGTCCATCGAAATAATCTCCATTATTAAAATACAATGCTGGAAGAAACGAGGGATCCCTCGAATCCCTCCGATATCTCTCCAGAACGATTCTACTCCTGGCTGTGTCGCCACGCATAACTGGAAAGCCAAGCCAAAGCAAGAGAGCTCGGAATGGAAACTGTGTCGCACACAGGGCATCACGAGGCCCGAGGGCATCCCTTTCGACGTGGCCACCGGGATATAAATCCAAAGTTTCGTCGACACGCGAACGGCCAAGGGTGAAACACCGCTACACACGTCCCCCTTCGGTTAGGAAATGGAACTGTTTCCCGCAAATACCTACACCCCTCCCCCTCTTAGTTTATGATACCACGAGGTTCTACGAGGCAATATACGCGAGGTAAGGGGGTGGTGGTCGCAACGGCGCGTACAGCCGAAACTCGATAGCGCGCAATTCGACGCATTGACCCGCCAAAGCTCGGGGTAACTACGTATACATATACATTGGGACGGTGGGCAAATAGTGTCTGTCTACCGTGTTCAAAGACAAGAGATCAATCGATTCTGGCCAGCGTCGTAACCCGGTTCCCTTTCGTGGCTCGAGAGGAGGAGCCTCGTGGCGATTCCTGGCCGAGGAACACGGGAGAAATCACGTCGTCGATGATGATCGATGATTCTGGGGGAGGTTTTTTTAATTGTTGTTGGAAAGAAAGTAAGTTTTCAGGTGATATGGAAGGTAAGTGGATATTTGTGTTGTTGGATGCGTAAGATAAAGTGTATAATGCGTTTTCTTCGAAATTCCATTAAATCTTATCGATACGGATCACCAATTTCCAAAGGGATCAACCATTCCACGAAGATTATTCCAATATTCATCGAAATTCGCAGAATAATATTTAGAGAAATTATGGTTGGTAAGGGAGAAATTTATTCTCGATAAAATTAAGTAATTCACGTGAATAAGAGAAATAAAAGATGAAACATATCGTGGACGCGTTAATTTAAATTTTGGTTACATTTTGGAGAAAACAATGTAAAAAGAACGCAACGATATTTTCATCGCACGTCTCTTTTAATTACATAAAAAGATGTAAATGACACGAGTAAAAAATTAACGAATTCAAAGTTTCTTCCTCGTATCGATTTTAAATTATCCATTTTCAAGGAACAAATAATCCGTTTATTCTTGATTATTTACGCGACTCGACTTTCTATTAATTTTTAATCACGCGTTCACGCGTTAATCCGATAATTTCCCACCCGAGTTGATAATTATATTTATCGCGACGGATCTTTGTATTATTATCTCGAATTACATCTCTCGCGGCAACTTTTACGATAATAAAGTAACACAATCGAATTTTCTGCTCGATAGATTTCAAGGGTTCGTTATATATCGCACGTAAGTGCATATTTCACGAACGAGTAAATTTTTGGAATGGCGGGCGCGAACCATCCACTGTATTAAACGCGAGAGCCACTTGTTTAGAGGAGAAATTCAGTGGCAGTTTAGGATATGAGGTTCGATTCCGTATGAAATACGATTCTGGACGAGTTCCAGCGATACTGCGCAACTTTCTCGTATAAAACGTCTATACGTACGAGATACATAAGTAATATGAAATTCTATTGTTCCAAATAAATTTCCAATAAAACGAAACAATCCCCCCGTTCGAATCGAAGTTGAATCAAAAAAATACCCATTATTAATCAAGCACGTTGTTACGAGTCTACAATCTATCGATACATATTTTTTCCTCTCGTTACTTTTATATTAATAAAAATCGGGGAAATATCATTTACTTAATAATAGAAATTAACGAAACGATGAAAGTTTTAGATATTTGTTTGTTCGTTTATTTTTCAATTTATATTTCGTATAAATATTAAAAAGGAAAGGGACACGATTACTCGTCGATGTAATCTAATGTTCTTTTATTTTTAATCTATTTCATTTAAAAAAAAAAGAAATATTCTATTCGTATTCATACAAACTGCGATAAATCATTGATATTATTACACATGGATATTTCCATACGACAAGCAACACGATATTCAAATAATCCCATCACATACAAATTAATAAATTCAGTTATACGTGAACGTGATTTATCGTTTATGAAAAAAAAAAAAAAAAAGTATTTGCGCGTATATAAAACGTTTATCAATCATATTCTACGTTTCGCGTATATCAAATTATCTATAATCGTGTGAAAATATTATCATATAAATACAATCCCTTTTAATCTAATTAATTAAACGATGATACATTTTATTTTTCCACGAATAACAACTCCACCTCCGATCCATCCAACTCAACATCTCAAACTCTCGCAAAAATTTTTTCGCCCATCAATTTCTCTTACCCTCCCAACGATACCCAATAATACCCGTCCCTCGTTCGAAATAAAAAGGAAAAGAAAGAGACCTAACCTTTCTTTCGTAAGTAAGTTTCATTGTATCGTTGGACAGAGGCCGCATTATTTCGCATTGGCACAGTGGACACACGGCACGTCCGCCATGCTCGAGCTGCGGTGTGACGGGCCATTGTGCGGTTTCCTATGGCAAATATCGTGCTTGCACGGAAGCACGTGGACAAACACATCGGCTACGACGCACAGAGGACGGGCACGGAGACGCGTGCCCTCACACACGCACGCACGCAGACACGAGACGGCGATTGTGCTTTCGATTATCGATCGACGACATCTTTGTCGCCGATAATCGAGGCCCACCCTCCTTTCGTTTCCATCGTGATTTTCAGCCTTTCCAGCGGTGGATGTTTCTTTGATCGAGGAGTTGCACAGGCTAATTTCGTTATACACTGGTTTCGGTGGAGCAGGTCGATTGTTGGGGTAATTGTTGCGACACGCAAGGGCGAGTCTCCGGGGAATTTGGCTATCTTTGGATCGAGTCGAAGGGAATAATCGATGTGCGAGTTATTAACCTCATTGAATTCTCCGATTTTATCGCGAATCTTTCGTGGATATTTAAATTCTTATATTCACAGTAATTGAAAGGAAAAGAAGTTACATCGAATGGTAAGCCACATCTCGATTCTTTAATTTTTCGAACGTATTGCAATTTAAGTGTTCCTCGAAGGCAGAGAGAGAAATACAAATGGAGTAATGGAAAAATGTCGTATATTGGGCGGGAAAAGAGGGGGCAGTTTGGAGGGGAAACACGTGCTTTCTATACCGCATAAATAGGAGGGGGGGACAGCTGTTGCGAGTATCCGCACGAATTAGCTTTCGGGCTCTGGTCGCGAATCGTTAGCCGATTGCTCCGCGAAGCGTGAAAATCGGTTTCGACTACTCAAGGGACCGTGGCAAAACGCTTCCTCGTGACAATTTCCCGCTCTGTGGGAGTAGTACCGTTAATGGCCACGGACATCTGGAACTTGTTCGAGCGGACAGTGTTCCATCGTCGATTCGAGGCGTTTTATTTATTCCAATTCGTTCGAAGGAATTTCGGCGATATTTCAGAGTCATCCATATTTCGTCCTCTTTGAGCTCGTATTTCAACCATGGACGTTTGCCTTAATGACAATTATTAACGAAGAAAACAAAAATCTTATCCGAAATCTTGTTCTACTTTCGAGAATCACGATACCGATACTGCGCGAAAGATTCTCTGCAAATTGTGCAATTGAACGATTTGTATTTTTTTCAGTTTTCGTAATATTCGAAAATGGCTGCCGTTTTTATCCATATTCTAACCTTGTTGTAATAAATAATCCGTTTATTGGAAAGAATCGAGAAGAAAAGAGACTCGCAAATTACATTTTCGTCGCGATAATAGACTCAACGATTTTCTAAACGATATTCTCTCCTTTCTTTAAATATTATCAAGACGGTTGCCAATTTAAAAAAAAAAGGAAAAACACTTTTTAATTTTTTCCTGAAACAAACAAAAATCTCTCATCCTAAATATTCTTGAAGAAAATTTCAAATATTTCGGATATAGAAATCGGATATTCGTGGCGAAATATCGAAACTCGATATTCCAATTTGATTGCCAGAAACTTTTCAAGCGGGCAGACAACGCGACCAACGATCGCCACTTTTCGATTCGAAGCCGATCAAAGGGCGAGGAACTTTTAAACGGCGATAAAAGACCGAAAATACCGAAACCCAACGCCGATAATCCTCTTCTTCGATTTCGTTTCCCTCCTCTCCTTCCTTCCAGTTTGTTCTTTCGCCAGGGAAAGTTGGGGCACGCGAGTTTCGTCTCCTTACCACTTATCCCTTTCTGGTTCCGTTTGCCTTCGAGAAATACGCGGAAATAGGCGGTCGATCAAACTCACCCGATATAACGTTTTGATCTACTTTTTCCACCACTCGATTGCCAATTCGAAATCATTTCCACGGAATTTTTCTTTTCCTTTCTTTCTTTATTTCGTGTATGTCGATCGAATAAAGAGTTAAGATTTAACTCGTGTCGATCGATCGATTTTCTATTCCCTTCCCGTTTATTTTTTGTGAAATATTAATTTTTTTTTTCAATTCATTGGATATACTTGTTTGACGAATTTCAAAAAATTCCATTTTCTTTTTTCTTTTTTATTTCGAAATTTATCTCCAATGAGAGAGCACTCTATTAAGAAACTGGGATAACAAAATACCAGAAAAAGGTGGCGAGATAAACCGTTTTATCTTTAACAAAAAATTAATAAATTTATTGAAAACAATGAAAAAATTAAATCGATACAATATTGAAGTAATTATCATCGATCTTAAATCCGAAACAGCACGATGAACCAGCAGATGATTTAAAACTCATCCTTTGGAGGCAGAGACGAACGTCCCCGTTCGATTGCGGCGGGGGAAGGAAAAAGCGAAGACTTTCAGGAATACGTCGCGCAGGAACGTAACTCTCCCTCTTTCTCTCGTTAGACTTTGATTCGCGAGCAGCTCAAAGCTCTTGAATACCGGTTTCCAATTTACCGTAGGACGACGTTCGTGGCTTCAAAAGAACCACGGATCATTTTTCCAACCACGGTCGTCTGCCGGCGACGAACGTTGTCATCGGTCCTTCAAAAAAAAAAAAAAAAAAAAAAGAAAAAGAAAAGAGGTGAACACGTTGTGATTCTAGCACAAAGAGAACGAGAGACGACAACACGTCAACGTGTGATACGCGCAAGCATTTCGCACGCGACAAATCGCGTTGTAACGAGATGTCGTGCAGGGGATAAGAGCAAATGGCGAAAAAGAGGGAGGAGAGAAAAAAAGAGGAGGGAGAGGAGTGAAATGAAAATGAGAAAGGAGGAGATGATAAAGGAGAGAGAATAAGTAATAAGCGAGGAGAGATTATTTTGTTTTCGAAAAGATTCTTGAGAATTGAAATTGGCTGGTTGATTTATACTTTTTTTGTTTTCTTACGCTAAAGTATATATCGTGTGAATTTTTTTTAAGAATCTCTCTCTCTCTCTCTTTCAACTTTATAACGCATATAACAACACGATTCGAATATCCATTTACCACTTCGCATCTGTCACTTGCCTCGTAATTCCCTTCATTTGATCTTATTCAACCAGATAGCAAGATCTTCGTTTCGTTTACGTACTTCGCATCTAACAGACTCGAACTAGAATTCTACTCTTCTCGCATTAGAGCAACACCGGTAATCACTTTCAACGTTTCCGATAAAACAACGACAAATACTCTCCCCTATTTTCTATTCGCGATACAAACGGAGACGATGGAATAAACGATATCTATCTGTCGAAAATTGTAATTCGATCTATTGGATAAATTCTTCGTAAAAAAAAATGTTTCGATCGAAAAGTTGTAGAAAATTGAAAAGAAGTTGGAAAGGGAGTATGCGAATACGCGAGAATGAATTAAGAGACGCTACCGTGAAAATGAATAATAAAATTGATAATTTAAATTATAAAAAAAAAAAATAAAAAATAAAAAATATAAGCAAACTATCGAAAAACTAATACACCGCTCTATTTATTGTTCAAAATTTTTCAATTCTACGAAAAATTATTCAATTCGATAAAAAAATACGCAAGATGCTAAAAAATGATCGAAGGAACACGTAATTAATTGAACGAAATTAAGAACGTCGTAACGCAACCACTCCTTACGACTTTCGATAGTAAACTGGCGGCGAGCGCGTTCGTTTAACCTTAGAGCGGCGCAGTGGTGGGGGCTCTATTATTCGTTCGAAATCGTGCGAAAAATTTAATCAAACTTTCTCGTTCTATAACATAACATCCTACAAAGTTTTTTTTATTATTAAAAATCTATTACATTTTTTACATCATGCGTTAAAAATATATAACAGGGACGAACGATTAAAAATTAATGCTACGTGAAAAAATGAAAAAAAGAGAGAAAAAAAATTTTAAGTATAATTAAATTAGAGAAAATGATACACAGTGACGAGTTTATTATGAGAACGCATTGGAGGCTAGATCCAAGCGATACAAGTTTTCGTCGCACGAGTTAATTAACGCGTTTCTGCGTATTTTTTCTCCAACTATAATGGAATTTCATCCACGCACGTACGTGTACACACACTCGTACAGGAGTGAATATCGTACACGTGTGTACGGAAACGCGTATAACTCGACTCGTGTAACTTGGTCTATCTCGCGTTTTGCTTCCTCCCTTACGTGTCAAAATTATTATCTCGTTAGTCACAAGTTTTCAGCCACGGTGGCGGGCCACGTTCAAACTTCCGGCAAGCGGCCGGAAGGACGTCAGCGTCGACGAATATTCGTTCGTTGCCGCGAACGAAATCAGAAATCGTCGACGTTTTACGAATTAACATTCAGAAAACGCGTATGTTTTTCATTTTTCCTTTTTTTTTTTTTTAAATTAATTATCTATTACATCTGTTTTTCTTTGTCGCTTTGGAAATACCGATTTATTGAAAAAAATAGATATTTCTATAATTTTAGAAGATTTAAGATGATTAGAAATCGATGGAGTTGAATTATGAATCAAAAGCGAAATTGTAAAAGTATTTATTTAAAATTTATAAACATAAATTATAAATTCTACTACACGAGTCAAGTTTTTTTAAAAAAATTAAAAAAAGAAATCGATCGTTCGTGGTATAATTAAAATGATATCATCATCTTTTTTTTTTAAAATTTAAAGTTTACGAGAAAGCAAACAAGATTTACGAAAAAAAAGGATTCCCGTATTCTTGATTAAAATTTTGGACTTTTTCCCGCGTATAAAGGAACGAACATATTGACACAGAAAATACGTGGGAAGTTCTTAATCTCAAAAATAGCGATGGAGTCACGTTCCTATCCGTAAATCCAATCTCTATCCACGGCATTAACACCAACTTAATTTTGCCCGTATATTTTACGAGTAAAGTTAATTACATCATTACACAAATCGAGCGTTTCACGTAACACGAGGATCAATCTTTTTACTTGTAATATTTTCAATCGTATCATGTACGTACGAATTTATTCCTTTTTTTTAAAAACAAAAACTAATAAATTAGAATTATTCGAATTATTTAATTATTTAAAACTGGAGGGAAAAGGGAATAATTCGTTAATCAGCACTCACGTTTCGCATTCGACGAAATGAAATTTGAACGAATCAAGCTTTTCGAAACACAGGTTGTCGAACGAACACTTCGTTTCGAAGTTACTATAAATTGCTAACACGCAATTTGCAAAAATTCATTAATAAACCGATACAGCGAATTTTTCGGCGAGGTATGGAAAGGAATTTTCCCAATGAAAATTTACCGGCTATTTTTTCCCATCGATGATTTTTCCACGCCGACGAAAGTTTCCATCCGGCGTAAATCCGGATATTGATCCGCCATTTTCCAACATATTTTTACGTTATCTCTATTCGCGCGAATTTCAACCAGCAGCGCGTATTTTACATTTGAATGCGGAGGCTTGTTTCGTTGATATACCCTTTGGTAAATTCGTAATTGAAAAGACGAGGGAATCGCGAAACTCTCGTTCTTTTTTTTCTCCCTTTCTCTCTCTCTCTCTGACCATTCATATCGCTATTTTCGATAGTATCGCACGTGGTATCGAAAATCGTATCGATTGAAACGGCTTTGATAGTGTTATAAAAATATTCTGAAAATTCTAGTAGTTCCCTGTAACGAGATTTATAGTCGAGTTGTAATGGAGGATTTTTTTCTCTTTTCAAATAAATATATAATTCCAAAGTTAAATTTTACCGATTGTAAAACATTAAAAGATTTAGAATCTTCAGTGGCACTTTGAAACTACTCTCTAACTTAAATAAAGATACCCACTGTATAATATCTCACCGGTATTTAACGTGTTTTCATCCTCCATCGTCGAAAAGCGGGCGAAAATCGCCAGGAGGAATTTTCGTTCGGCTCGCAAAAGCGACGACATCCTTTTTCTACGTGGCGGTCCCTCGAATATTCCCCAAGGGGGATGGAGGGTCGTACACAAACCGTGACGCAGAGAAAGAGAGAAAGATGGAGAGAGAGTATCCCAGCCTCGAAGGGAATAGACACAGCGGGGACGAAGTGACAGGAAGTGGAAGGATATTAGCCTGGATGTCACTCGAGGTAATAGGAAGAGGTGAGCATCCCCTCTGCCCTCCTTGCCCCCCTCCCATTTTCTATACGTCCCGAGGGTGCGAGACACCGTGGAACAGGGGAAGAGAGGTCTCTTCTCCAGTAACGACAGCCGCTTCTACGCTTTCACCGATGGATTTTCAACCCATCGATATCGATACCTCCTTCGATACCCAGCTTCTTTGTCAGACTTTATTTCGTTCTCTAATAGGGATAGCTTGTTTCCCACTGAATTTTCCTGGGAGTGGGCATTTTTTCTGGAGGGGGTCGACGAGTGTTTTCTTCTTCTTCTTTTTTTTTCGTGTAATTTTACACTTCGTATAGAAAAGTATTCTTTTTCAAGATATATAATTTCATAATTCGATTGACCCGATTGATTGTATTTCATCCGATTAAACGAGAGAGTTGTAGTTTTTATTAGTTAAAAATATAGTAGAGAAATTCCCATTTGTTTTATAACGCGATCATTTATAACCACGATTCGAGGATTGAATTCGCGTCTCCCGTGAATCCAGAAAAGATTGACATCGCGCGCGATAAAGTAAAGAGAAAAAAGTAATTAGAAAAAGAAGGGAAAAAGGAGAAACGATTTTTCCATTGAAAGAGGAACAAGTTCACCTGTAGTTAAACCACCGTGTCACCTTTGCACGTTCGATTTCGAATTCGCGTGTATAGAAAAAGTTTTCAGGCTGCTGGTGCAGCAGCAGCAGCAACAGCACCACCACCAAGCCAGCAGCCAGTCCCCCTAACGGGGAGATCCAATCCCATCCTTTGATCCTCGCTTTGCATTTTAATGACCTATCGTCTGGCTGGCTTTAACTCGTCGTTGGTTGGTCACGAAAAAAGGGGAAAAAAAAAGGAAGAAAGAAAGAAAAAAGAAAAAAAAGAGGAAAAATGAATAAAAAAGAGAAAGCCCCTCTACAAGGAGAATATTTTGTCGGCTATGCGAGCCACGCTTTTCTAACAAACTGTTTGAAAATCCTCTCGATCCACGTGAAAATAATCGACAGGTAGTTTGCAAAAAGAAAAAAAAAGAAGGAAAAATAGATATACGCACACATATATATATAATATATATAAACGATATACATACGTGGAAAGAAGTAAGAGAATTGTAACGATTCGATAGGAAATAAATGAAAAAAATAAAATTATCCTTCCCTCCTCCCCTATACACACGTTTTTCCGCCACTGTTAATTAGATATCCTCGAGTTTCCAGGCATCCACGATTATCCGTTGGTTATTGTGGAAACGAGACCGGCGGGGAAGTTTTAACGAAGCCGGGAGGCTTTTAAAAACCGAAATCGATGTAACACACCCCTCCCCCTTGGTGTACGATTATCGGCGTGCAGGATTCGCGAGTGCTCGCGTGCTCCTCCAACCCCTAATTAACGTCCTCGAGCGTTTCCCTCATTTTCGAGGCAATTCGACCGGCGGGATCAAACTTCAGAATTACTTCTTTGAGCACGTGATAAACCTACGGGGGAGGAGGATCCTCCCTTCCTTTCTTTCCTTTTTTTAAATTTTTCCGATTCGATTCGAGAGTCATGTTGCTTTTTAAAAAAGATACGAATATTTGGACGACGATGTAATTTATATCGAGAATTTGTAAAGCGAAAGGATTATTTCGAGAGATAAATTCGAGTGACGATATTATACGTTATAGTTTATGATAACATTTCTTTAATAAATTCGTATATGTTTGGATAACAAAGAAGTTCAAACCGGGACAAAGAGATATTATTGAAAACTTTGTTCATATAAATTATATAAACAAACGAAGAATTATACCGTGCAAATTGAAGAAACTTTGAAACATGGATAACAACAACTATACGAATATAGAAAAAAGAAGAAAAATAATAACATCCCGATCCCTTACTTGAACCAAACTTCAAAACACAAGCTTTCACAATTATACATATGAAATTAAACAATCCTCTCAAATCGTTAACCGTACGAGGAAAAAGGAAAAATAACTATTCTCCCATTAAGAGAAGAGAAGAAAATTACCTGGTCAACAAGTTAAATCCATCCGCAACGTAAGTAACTTACGTTACGTATACATCGTTAAAAGTAAACAGAGAGAGAGAAAGAGCGAGTGGGACGAAAGTTCTCTTAATTGGCCAAGGAAAACGAGCAGCCATTGGTTGGAACGCGTCGATTAGGTTGGTGTACAATGACGAGGGCCGCGGCTTGCATCCCTTTAACGAGAGAGAATTGCGTTCGAGGGTCCAGTCTCGGTTTAAAGTTGGCACGACTGCGTTTGCCCGATTGGCCGGAAAATGAGAAACGTTGGACTCGCGCTAATTAGGGTCTCGACCTTCGGATTATACGCGATAATTATTGCGAGAAATCTCGTTTAATAGCGCGGAATCTGAAAACGTATGCAACCATTAATAAAGGTATTCCAGTGTTGAACCCCTCGTTATTTACGAGCATAATCTCAGCGTTGCATCGATGCACACTTTTTCCTTTGGCTAATTATCGTTTGTAGAAATTGTCGATAACGTGGAGATCAATCGCGGCGATTTTGTACCCGTTTCTTTTGAAATGGAGAAGAAAATAATTGGAAATTTGCGTGGGTTGGAATTTTGGGAAATTTCGAGAATAATGGATACTCGAGGATATCGAGGAAGGGAACGAAAGTTACTCTTGGACAGTTACAATGTAGTATCCATTTGCTGGGAAATATTGGCGAGAGAAATTCTCTCGAAGGTCTAGATTCATTCTTAGATTCGTTTATTGAAGATTCTATAAATTTGTATCTATTATTAATATTTTTGTGTCAACGCTTTCACCTCTTTTTGTTGTTGTACATTTCACTGAAAATCACCAGAATAAAAAAGAAAAGGATGAAAAATAATTTTCACCTTATCTAAGTGAAAGAAATGGCCATAGATTTTTATGCAAATGTATTTCTAAGTAATATCATTGTTAGAATTATTTTTCGTTAAAAATGAACATTGTATCGAGAATTGAAAATTGAAGAATAATATACTTAATTCTATAATAATCTCCGTGAATCGAAGTATATATGCATCAGTTGTTTTGTTAATTTTCGCGATAAATTATAAAACGATGTTATTAGCGATAAAATCCACAATCACTTAATATAATATCGAATCATATCTGCAGATATAAAACGGTCTGAAAACGCAATCGGATGCATCGATGCGAGAACACACACGGTCTTCTCTTCTTTCTGATGTTGCTAATTGTCGTGTTTTAATACGCTTCGAATGTTTTCCTTTTTTTTTCTTTTTTTTTTTTATCATTGTTCGCATCATCGACGCGCAATTAAAATTTATATCTCCGTAAACCGATATTTTTCCACGAATTATTAAAAAAAAAAAACACGATACAGAGCGAGATTCTTTTATTTTTCGTTCCCCCTCCTCCCTTTTTTTGAGATATGTTTTATAACACTCGAATAATCAACGATTATTCCTTCTCTTCTTATAATCATATAAAAATGTATGGGATGAAGTAAATATAACTGTGTTGTATTTTTTTTATTATTAATTATTAACACTCCAGCATATGGAAAATAACCACGAATACGAAATGAAATGGTTCGTTAAATATATTTTAATTAACGAAACTCGCACTGGTGGAGGTATCTAATTGTTAGTGATAGGTCCATAAATATCCATTGTAAAAAAGATAAAGATGTATACTTCTAATCGTATATAATTAATAAAAAAATATTAAGAACCTGTCAACAGAAATATATTTATATATAACCATGATATTAATTCTATTTATCACATTCCTACACGTACTCAATATTAAAATAATAAATAAATAATTATAATAACTCTTCGAGAACTGCTTTTTTTTCCCATCCTTCACGAGTTTGGAATTCGATAACGAGTTCGATAACGCCTGACCAAAAGACGATCATCCCATTCTACCTCTACATTCCTTTCGATCTTCTCGATTCTTCGAATTCTATCTGAAATTTCACTTCTTAAAAATTTCAATTCTTTTCACGCTGAAAATTGAAATTGTTAGTTTCGAACTACAACGGAATAAGTAGAACGAAAAAAAAAAGGAAAAAAGTGCATTCGCGGTTAGAGATGAATGAATTTTTAAAAATATTTTCTCCACCCTTTTGTTCTCCCATTTTCAATTTTTCCGATGGTGGAAAGAGAACCAACCGATTCCTCTCGGAAAGCATTTTAATCTCAATCGAAAATTACATCGCTCGCCCGATACAAAAAAAAAAAAAAAAAGAAAAAAGAAAAAAATTGAAGTTTTCCACGCTTGTTGTTGTCGTCGTCGACGCGGGACAAAAGCGTCCACGATTTTTCGAAACGGCGTTTTGTCGAAACGTTGTTAGCATCCGGTTTTGTGGCTGCGATCCGCGTTTCAAAACGACACCACTCTCTCCCCCTCCTCTCCCTTTTTTTCTTAACCACGGATCTCTCGTGATAATTATTGTCTACCGTGGCGGTCGAGGCTCTAATTAGCGCAATCTCGCCTCCAAGTCTCCTCCGTTCTTTGACGCGAGATACGAAATAGAGAACGATGGCTCGCTCGTTGGAGAGGCGTACAAAGAAAACAGGGGATAAGGTGCGAAGATATGATTATTAAACGTTTTAAGTTACTTAAACCGAGCAAGATATTCGTCAATTATTATAATTCCAGTAGTTGAAACATTTCTTTTAATTGTACATAGCTGGCATAAAAACGGAAACGTTATAAAGAAGATAGGAAATAGGACGCTGCAGAATGGATGAAAATTTGAAAGAGAATATCTATTATATTGTTATAAAGATGGATTAAATGCGTATGAATTATATTTCTGGCCTAAAATTGATAATATTAATCCGTATTATTTACGTACACGCGATTACGATATTAAAATTGTTTCGAGGGGATCGAATTGCAAAAAGAGATTTAACGCAAGGAACGATCCCCTCCCTTTTATTAACCAAGTTTTAACCAATGTTGATTACAATGCTCGTTTGCTCGGATATCTTTTGTTATTTTACCAGCGGCAAATTATACGAGAGATTCATTATTGAGAGCGGGAAGCATTGTATGATCACGCGGGATCCCGTTTGATCTACATACATTACGCGCGAATATCAGCCCCTGTAACCAAATGAGCATCGATAATTGCTCCAGTCGCATTAATTACTAAGTCGATATTCAAATTCGCCCGCCTATATTATAATAGGTTTTTGTTTAGCGTCGCACGCTCGATAATTACACAAGTTATTTTCATTGCCCGCTTAATTGATCCATTCGATCGAGTTTCAGAAGACGGAATCATCTTTGAATCGTAGACGAGAGATATTTGCAAAATTGAAAAGAGAGCAAGATTGTTTACTCGTTTTGTTATATTCTTCGAAAATATCAGAGAGAAATTAATAATAAACAATTCCTTTTTATCATTAACGATTATCATTCCGATTAAGAAAAAGAAAAGAAAGGAAAATATTATTTATTAAAGGATATTTACTTAAATTGAAAATTGAAAGAAATCGGTAGTAATTGCCGGCAAGGTTGCCAAAATGACTGCAAGATATCATTTACCGACCGAGACCCGGAAGGAAGGAATGAAATTAAAGTGGCGACCAGTTACAAGCAGCATCCTCTCCTCGGCGCACTTTTGCATTTAGATGACCATGCTAACGAGCGTATTACAGTTTCTTTCTGTGATGTTCTCCTCCGTTGGCCGAGGCGGTTTCCGGCCGCGAGCTCTCCAAGTCGTGGGAAAAATTCCCAACTAGGACGACCGTCAACTCGAAAATGCTCGATTCTCTTCTCTTCTTCCTTCTCCTCTTTTCCCCTTTGACACGAGATACGCGCTTATGTAATTGCACTCGGGACAAACGAACACACAGCCACCGGCCAACGGTAATTAAACCGGAAGTCAGGGTTGGATTACAGGATTCGAGGACGTTTCCACCTTATTTCGTTTCTATTCCAAACGAAACGAGGGGGAGAGAGAAAGATTATAAAGGTTTTGAAATATCGTTCTTTTAATGTAGCGTGGTATTATATACGAATCCATCTATAATTATGAAGCTTTCTCATAAAAATTATTTATACATTGTCATTATATAACGTGAATTTCGTGAATACTTGTAAGTAACTCGTAAAACGTCCAATTCTGTTCTGTTCTATTTTATGTTGCGTGTACGCAACATTTTCAGAAAATATAGAGGAGACGCCAGTACACGAGGATCGATATCCGCTACTTCGCTCATCATTCTACGCATTGAATAAATTCTACCCTCAACCATTTCAATGAACCACTCTTCCTAAACAATCAACCTGCCCATCAACAATTACAACTCAGAATTGTACTCTCCACAAATCGAACGAGTCCATCCCCCATTCTCAACAAGAATATTTCCACTATATCCTCTTTCCTATTGTATTCCAGAGTTTCGCTCGACGCAAATTTCGAAACGGTTTTCACGCGCGAAAATCGAACACTTAAAAATCCCTTAAAAAATAATTATCTCTCTGGTAAAATTTTAACCTTGATGCGTAAACGGATCAGTTAAAGTCAATTATATACTCCATTTTATAAAATCAGAAAAAGGAGAAACATTGCTTAAATTGATCTTCAGATATATTTCACTCTCGTCAATACATCTTTTACGACTCGTTTCGAGGAATTAAAAACCTCGAAAGTTACATAAATAAGCCCCGCAATCGTTATATCGAAAATAGGCGGAAAAAACGAGAAGAAAATATACGATAGACCACCTTTCATCGTCGATAAATTTCCTCCTCGAGCGTACAATTTCTCCCTTCTCTTGGCATTATTGTGTTTCTTTCGCGACACGAGGAGTCGATACACACACCTACTCCCCTCCCTCCCTCCGTTCCTCCACTCGTTTTATCTTTCGAAACGAAATAAAATTCGAACGATATTCCCGGGCCGGGGAGGAAATTTCAGTTTCGTGCCACCAGGTTCCACGAGCTTTTGCACGAGTAGCGAGTAAACAACGGTGACAGTTAGAAAAATATTCTTTCGCGAAAATTTTTCCGCTACGTGTACACCCACGCACACGTAGGAAGGCGAAATAATAGGTCGTGACAAGTTTGAGTTTGGAACGAACACGGAAAAATTGGCGAAGCTTACGCGCGTTGTAAGCCGCCGCTTACGACTTTGTCGTTGGAAATAATTAGCGGATCGTTCGCTCAAACGACTTTGTCGTTTACAGGAGGTGTGTATAACGGTGTGTATCAACCTTTCCCCGTCTGATCCCCGTGGATTTTAATTGGTACGTACCTCTTCTATACACTGGCCTGGTATTTGAAATAATTGGGGGGAGGGGGCTCACTTTGTTACCTCGTTTGCGCGTTATTTATTTAGAAGGGGTTTCAAGAGTTCCGTTCTTCACAGGGATTTGCGATATGAATTTTTTCAAGGTTAATTAAGCGAGGCTTAAGGCGATTTTTGAGATGGTTCGTCTTTTTGGATCGAAAGATTTTACTTACAGTTGGAATGTAAGAAAGGATCGCGCAAGATTCGTGGAAATTAAAAATTCAATATGGATAGATATAGACTTGTTATTTATTAGAGTTATAACACGTTAGGATGATTTATTTAAATAACATTGATATTCGCTAGAGTAATATTTCAGTAGTTTCGTCAACCCGAATCCATTAAACATTGAGCACAAATATTATCGTATCAAATAAACTGTATCTGATTTCCCAATATTTAATTTATTACACTGAATTATCCAGAAATACGATCCTCTCCCGAAAACGGAATATATTTTCTCCGAAAATTATAGATATTGGTATTCATTGATTAATTCCAAACAACATATAAAAATTAATAAATAAATTCTGCATCATCGTTCAGGCATCTAATTTTTCCTTTGAAAACATACCGTTAAAATAGTCAGTCTCATTAAAAAAAAAAAAAAAGAATTAATCAAACATCAGAAAGAAGATTACTGGTTCTGAATTTAATTAACCAAAAAAGAAAGATTCAAGATCGTTCTGGACAACCCGCAAACATTCCTCCTGTAACTGGGAGGTCTTTACTTCGCGACCGGAAGGCCACGAGCGGAAACAGAGGCTGCCGCGCGTCAGGAACACCCGTTATCGGTGTTGTTGCAGCGTGATTTCAACTTTGTTCGAGCGATTTGACGCTGGATGGCTCTGGGGGAAATTGATTCCGTCCCAGCTCAACTTCCCCGCCGCGTCTTACAGGATTTCCATTATATTAAACTTTGGGGTGGAGGAGAAAGGCCAATTTTACGCGAGTCCCTGTATAACGTTAATTGGGCATTGTATTCATGGCGGAATATCCATAGATTTCCCGGTATCGATATTTTGTTGATTAAACAGCATTATGCAAATCATGCTGGTCTACCGCCGGAGTCTACTCTACTCGTGGAAATCGAGTTTTCGAAGATGGAGAATTTAGTGGTCTCTTGCGAGGGAAGAAGTGGCGGGAAAGTGGGTGAATTTGAATTTAAATGGGTGTGGAGGGAGGAGAAGCGTTTGCGGATGACGATGTTCCTTCGGGGGAGGGGTAGTTTGTTCCAGTTATCGATAGATTTTCACCTTTAATGCTCGAAGGGAACGAGGAGGAAGTCGTACGAGGGGTTGTAAAGAAGGGATAAACGCGAATACATTATTTAATTATCCTTTCGGAAATTATCATCCTCCCCCTCATCAATAAAATAATTAAAAAAGAATTTAAATTGTACAATGTAATATATCGTAGAAATTGCGAAGCATTTTTTAACGTGTAGTCGCGAATACAAAATCATAAAAATTGTTCTTCGAAAGAATAAAGGAGAGGTAAGAATAAATCGAGTCGATCCTCCAAAATCCTCGATGGCCAAGTTCACGAATGCTCGACGTCGACCCCTTCCCTCCCTTTCGAGAATTCGCATCACCTAGGGATCGTTTTCACCGATTCCTGGCAAATACAAGTCCTGTCGAATTACAGGATAATTAAATTGCGCGTAAAGGTTTCGGTTCAGAGAGTTCGAGAGAGAGATAGGAGATGGGTGTTTTGATGTTCATCGGTCGGTGACGTGTTCCCTGCCGATGAATATTTACAATTGCAGTGTTTGTCAATATCATTGGTGTGTTTGAAACGTGTCCGTGTAAAACAAGTATTTTATTAAAAAAATATTTGCCGCGAGAGATATTGATCATATCGGTACTGTTATCGGAAAGAAGGGTAAATTCTTCCTTTCAATCCTCGCACGAATACATATATTCATTTATTTCTGAGAGAGTTCGTTTATTCGTTTGTACATCATCTTCCCATTCACGATTGTTAATTGCGATTTAATAATAATTTTAATAAATTAAATAGTTTGTAAATAGATTTCAAGATACGAATCGTGTAATGAATTTATCCGTACAATAATCCTTTTCAACTAACAAATACGAAAAAAAAAAAAAAAAAGAAAGAAAGAAACTGCACGACAAATAATAATTAAATTTACCAAATTCATCTAATCACTTTTGAAAGCAACAACGAGAGAAAACGTATACGACGTGAAAAAGGAGAAAAAAAATCGGATATAATATCCCTTTTCACAGAAGGGCAGAAACGAACAAAATCCACCGTTATTTCACCAAATACAATCGAAAGATAAATCCGGCATCCGGGAATCGGATCCGCGCCCCTCCTCCCCCGCCCACATCCGTGATTCCTACTCGAAGGCCGGTCCACCGACCATAAATACAGTTCGACCTGTCGATACGAGGGGAGGGGAGGGGAGAGGAGGAGGGGGAAGGATCCGCTTCTTGCCGGGACATTCAAAATTCCCCGGCATCCGTCTGCAAAGTGGATTCCGATAGATAGAGACGTCCCTCTTCCTCTCCCTCTCCCGGCCCCTATCTTTCGCCTTTATCCGACGATAGATTGTCTCAGAGTCAAACGTCCTGTCGTTTCTACCCTCTAATCCGTGGGCGGGACGTCTGTCTCGTTAAATGGCCGTCCAACGGCCGGCCCTAACAGGATTTCACGATCCTTGCGGTGAATTCCGGCGCGGATGCCCCGTATTACACGGCCCCTTCGAATCGATCCTCTTTCCCGCCTCGGCCCCGTGCAAATTATAGGAGCGATCTAACGGGAGGGAAGGGGAGGGGAGAGGGTGACACGCAAGAGAATTCGCTCGTTTTTATTTATTTATTTATCCCTTTACAGTTATTTCAACCAGTAATAAAGTGATTTCACCATGGCGAGATAAAGTTCTATAGAGGTAGAATTATTGTTGCGAAGTTTGGAAAACAGTTTGAAAGGGTCGATGATTCTCTTTTCGAGGGAAGGAGAATTCGGAAGGAGTCCTTCTTCTTCTTGGGAAATTTTCATTTCTATCGAAGGAGCACGGATGGATGATACGGGGAAGGAGAAACGGATAAAATCATCACGATCAAAGAAATTGCACGGGTGTGTAATTGAGGAAGTGAGAGCTTGTGAGCCGAGTTTCGAGGAGAGGGCGATCCTTAGAAATTTATTAAACTACAACGGGGGCAATTTACGGGTACGGGGAGGACAACATAATCCCAGTGAACTCGTGCAGAAATTTCCTTGTCGATCGCGTGGCAGGGTTTAAACGGCCGAGTGCTCTTTCTCTTTCTCTCCGGAACGATAAAGTAGAAAGGTGGATCGCGCGCATTCCACGTAGAAATTGAGCTTGCGGCGAACGACCGCGTTTTTCCGCTTTACCCCCCTCTACTTCTCTCCACTTCTTTCCCGCCATTGTTCTTCGCGTAGATTTACCCTCGATCGTTCCCTTTTCCTTCGATTTTTCTCGCTCTCCTTCCTCGTCTTGGAATTAATTTTGATCTCGCGAGGAATTAACGCGAACGAATCCTCGAAACTTGGAAATTTCATCGTGGAATTTACACGTGGATTTCGAGGGGGGGAGAGAAATTGGAAAAGATTTTTTTTTCTTTTTCCAATTCTCGAAGTTCGTTACGAAGAGAGAGAGAGAGATTCTTGATTTTTAATTAGACGTGAAATAAGGAAATAAGGATTTGTTCGAGGATTTATTTTTTTTCTTTTTTCTTTCGGAAATCTTACGCTCGGAAGTTAGATTTCGAAGGGATATATTTGTTGAAAAGAAGATTTTTTCAATTCTCGAAATTCGTTGGTAACGAAGAAATTTATTCGTCGTTAAGTTTTAATTGGTAACCGAGTTTTTGCAAAGTTTATCATTTATGTGAGTGTTAAGGGAAGGGAAATTTTCAATTCTCTCGATTCCCGCGAAAATTTATTTTCTCCCTGATGATGACTTTTGAAACGAGGGGATGGATTCCTTCGAGATTTTTTTTTTCAAGAGGGGGTTTATTCGGTGGAAAATTTTGTTCCCAATTTATTTGCCCGTTGAGTTTATTGGACCGTGAGGTTGGATTAATTGCCGAATGAAATATGGAGGTGCAGCGTCGACGCTTTGTGCCCGGCAATATCTTTTCCATAAAGGAAGAATGTAGTCCAATATCGAGATATCGCTGTGTACCTTTAATTGCGCTCGCCTCGGTGTTTAATATTTTCTCGATGGAATCCCGCCTTTTATTCCTCCCCGCACCCTTGCGCGCCCTTCTCTAATACCTCTCGCGGATATTCTATATCTGATCCGATAAAATCGTACACATATTACTATAGAACAAAACGGAAGTCCACCGACCATTTCGTTTCGAACATTATTTTTCATTTCTTGATGCGTATCTCGTCCCACGGTTTCACCGTGTATTGTCATTTATCTTTGTAAATGTAAAGAAACGTTTGACGAATGGATAAACGCGTCGCATTAATAATAAATGCGAAAACAAGAGAAGTTTAAATTTCAAAGGGATTGAAATTAAAAAGATTCCATGTAATCTACCTCCCCTTAATAATCTCCCTTTCCTTCATCAAATATCAATTCGTACATTAACTCGATAATTTAATAATATTATTGACAAGTGGAAAAATTAATTTGTATATCATCGACAGATCAATATTTAATTTCTTCAACTCGTTTCTCAACTCAACAATTATAATCGTCGTCGTATTCCAAATTAAACTCACTCCGTTTGTAAAAGAAATATCACCGTTTCTCAAATCTTCGTTCCAATTTAGAAAAAATAAAAAGAAAAGATTAATCCAGATTGATAATCGATAAGATATCGATCGAGATAATCGATCGAGTTTTCGAAAATCGTTCTTTCGCCGCTTTCCACGCGTAACCACGGCAATTTCCGCAGCCTGTTAGCGAGGCGGCAATGTGGGTAAGGAAGGTGGTAAAGGGATGCACACGGCCAGGCCTCTCGTCGACGTTAATTAAGAGGCATTAAGAGACTCTGGGACGACGGAGGTGGTCGTCGCCCCTTTAATATCTGTCGGTCGCCAACCGAGCCGTAACCGGCGATTTTCCGCCCTCCACCACTGACCCAGATTTCCTCGTCGTCCCCTCCATCGCTCTTTCTCCCTCTCTCGTCATTCATAACGAGAGACGTTTCGAGGAATCCTCTCGCGTTTCTTCTCTCTCTCTCTTTCCCTCTTCTTCGAGCCCAGAAAGAAGCAGCTCGCTTCGAACGCCGCTTTCTGAATCGGGATGGGGTAATCGTGCGCGTATTTCCCTTCAAAGTATTGCTACTTTGTTGTTTCCAGCATGTTATTTATGCCGCTTCTTCCGTTTGAAAATTGTAATTACGTTTAATAATTTGATCGCGAATTTTTATATACAATCGAGGTGATATTAAGAGTTATGAAATTGTGAAAATTTTTAATCTAGGCGTACATAATACGTGTTGATTTAGTATAACTATTTTTTATTATTCTATTGAAAATATATATATGTTCTCTTTGTTATTTGCTCTGATGTATACATCGAGGAATTATAAACGTTTGAAAAGTTAGATTCTCGGTGGATTATTTTTAGAATAAGACAGAAAATCTGATAATATCCCATTAATGAAAAAACATATCCCCTTTCATCAGAAACCTTGTTTCCCTTTTGTCCGCGCGGGAACAAAAGAAACTTTCGTTTATTCCCGCAACGCACGCGGCCGACTTCGTCTTCGCAGACGTTTTAATTAGTTTCCTCTTCATTAAAAGAACTCCGCCACGAAACAAGGTGGACACAGCTTTGTGCCATTTTAAAAGTTTCCACGCTTTGAACCCTCCTCCATACGATTTCTTCAACGGAGTCTTTGCAGAAACGTGTATCTGAAAAACAAATTCCTTCCTCCTCCCCCTCTCTCAGATATTAAACTTCTCTTATCGAAGCTATCAACTTGTTAAGTTTCGAAATACAACACGTACGATGAAGTTACACAAATTCAATAATCAATTAAACTATCCTCAAGGATTTATCATTCTCTGCTACTTTTCTTCCCTATGTATAATAAATTCCCTAAGATAATATAAAAATTCTAATACTTTCCACTATTCGTTCGTATATAAAATAATAAGCTTCCTATGGTTATTATTTACTTTTTAATCGAACATAACCGAATATGACCCTTTTCGATATTCCACCCTCATCATTTCAAACTTTAAACTGGATCCCTGTGTATTAATGGAAGCGGATCGATCACACGAATTCCCTCCCTAGTTTCGGCTAATTTTACGAAATTTCAAGCGGGGAGGGAGGGAGGGAGGGAGGGTGACCCCTGTTCTGCTCGAAATCGCGGCGATTTCACACCTCGACAATCAACCGGCCACGCACCTGCCGTCCGCCGTCTTTCACAGCCCGGCCAATCCGCTCCAACTAGTTCGAAACTAGTTCGGGCTGACGTCGTTATTCCGGCCTCGTTCCCTTTTACCGACCCCTCCCCCCTTTTCGCGGACTCGTTCGATAAGTCTCGGATCACCTCTCCACTTTTCGCCCATTCGTCTCCACTGTCACTCGGTTTGACGAGCGAATTCGCCGGATTCTCCTCGATTTCCAACGTTATCGCTCCCGAGAGGAAGTTTGAAGAGGTTTTAATTCAGGAGCGTAAACGAGATTCCTCTCGGTATATATTATTTCCTACGAATTCATCATATTCGTGCCGGGGATAGAAATATTGGGAAAAAATGTCAACACAAGGATGGAAACATTCGGCCGAGTTTACCGAGTCGGATTAGAAGATAAGAAGCGTGGCTTATATTTGCGCGTGTTTCCAGTCGAACGAATATTACGTCGCGAGAAATACTTGCGTTAACGAGAGTTAATAATCTCGTGGAATTTCTTTTGGAAAAATTGTCGAAAATTAAAATTGAAACTCGCCGGTGTCATCGACATATCACGAGGTAATGTTATATTAATTATAATAATTTATAATAATGCGATAGGTCGAACAGGATGGCGTGTAATTTGGAAAAACCAGGTCCATTTCTGGCGAAACGAATTCGTAGGAGCACACTTTGGAAAATGCACGTCGATGCGTGCAACAGCGTGAACGGTTTGTCTTTTTTTTTTCCGAGGTAAGAGGAAAATCCGTAACTCCATTCTTCTCTTTCCTTCTCTCCTTCTTTGCGTGGATACAATATATATATATATATATGTATCCAATTCCCGGCGATAATAAAGATTTTCAGCTGGATTTGCTATTGTTCTGCCGATAACGGCCGCTTTTCAGCCGTGGCCGGCCTTTTGTTCACAGTTTTCCCCTCGAAATTACCGTGAAATACGTTTCGGTACAGTAACCGAGTCTGTTCTGGTTTGCTGTTTAAATCTATTCCGCGGCATTATTTCCGAACCTCGACTCCAGAACGGATACGTAGGTTTCATATATACGTGCACGTGTGCGCGCGAGCGTGTGGTACAGGCAGGATATACATGTATGCGTATATCGATCAATTTAGTGGCTTTACCTTCTGTCATGAAAGTTGATTGAGTTGCCGCGGAATTGATTGAATTTTTTTTCCGCCCGTGGCTCGATACGAATCAACAACTATCCGGAGAATTCGGCTACCGTCCAATGTAGCCTTCCTCATAGTGGGGCGCGGAGTTTGCGTGGGAGTATAATAGAAGTAGGGATTGAAAACTGAAGGAAAATATAGAAAACGTTATCGTTCTCGTGCGTAGAAATTGAATTGGGAATAGATTTTTATATATTTTATATATATATGTATATAATTTTAGGTTAATTTTAGACAGAAAAATTTGATACGAACGTGGGATCGTTCATTTTATTTATTATCGCGATAAAACTACAAATGAACCGCGATCGAGAAATGAAGAAAGTAAGTTTGAGTTTTCGTTAAAAAAAATCGCACGAGAAATTAAAAATTTCGTCATTAAACAACATTTGGGAAATAGAGAAAATCGTTCCATTGAAGCCACTTTTTGATTTATCCCGATATCTCGATCGGTTCCCGAGATATAACGATTCAAAGTGGTTAGGACGGTGCAGGAATTATGAACGAATTCGCGACACAGTGACCTACATTTTTTCCAGGAATCTATTGTCGTTCGTCGAGGAGTTTGAGATAGGTCAGTGAGGCGAGGAACGAGCGAGAGGCCCGAATAACCGACAAGGAGGGAGATAATAAACGATCAGAAATTACCTCTCTCTTTACGCGACGATATCTCGGGAACCGGAAGTGATATCGAGATAAATCAAAAAGCGTTTCGAAGGGCAAGGTTCTGCGCTTCCAACGATCTTTCGTTCGTTGACCGGAAGTAATTATCTTCGGAGTTATAGCGGTTTAAAGTTTTCCTAATTTTTAATAGAGTTAATCAGGTTTAAGGTAAACGATGAAAAATTATCCTTTTCTTTACGCGACGATATCTCGGGAACCGGAAGCGATATCGAGATAAATCAAAAAGCGTTTTGAAGGGCAAGGTTCTGCGCTTCCAACGATCGTTCGCTCGTTGACCGGAAGTAATTATCTTCGGAGTTATAGCGGTTTAAAGTTTTCCTAATTTTAATAGGATTAATCAGGTTTAGTTCAAGGTAAATGATTAAAAATTATTCTCTTCTTTACGCGACGATATCTCGGGAACCGGAAGTCATATCGAGATAAATCAAAAAACGTTTTAAAGTTGCGCGTTTCTAACGATCTTTCATTTACAATTGTTATCGCGATTAATCGTTCAAAGATCGTTTATGGAGGAATATATTCACTTTGATAAGGATTTTTCCAACGATTTATTATAACCATTTTAGCGAGTTCCTTTATAATCCAATCCTCTTTTCCTTAACGCCCATTATTGCATTAATATTCTACTTGCATTAACTGATCACCTTTACTTTTATTTTATCTATAATATTCTCTTTACACTTAATAATAAACTAATTGAGTACCTGTAAGGTAGTCAATTTTATTAAGCAACATTATTCCTTTACTTTTTTCCCCTCGTTTCGTCAGTTACTCAATACTTCCTTAATCGACATAATTAATCTCGACGGAGATCGATTAAATAAAGATCCAACTTACCTCGAAGAATATTAACTTTTAAATTAATACAAAGTCTTCGACGTTTTATTATTAACGTAGTTCGAGGAAATCTACTTTCCGAAGAAAACGCACGAATTACGAGATCGCCGTAAATCTTTTCAAGTTTTCGAGGGCAGCATTGGCGAAAGAACATCGTTCTATCGATCTATCGTTGACTGGCTACCTAATTCGGCCGTATTAGATCGGACAACTATCTGGCAAGAAACAAGAAGAAAAGGCAAGGGACGTACTTACATTCTTTGTGGCTGGCAACAATGGGAAACAAGCCGAGCTACTTCCTTCCTGGTCTTATCGGGCTCTTTGCCCGTTCAAAACAGACCTCGACCTACGGAATCACTGCACGCTCCACGATTCCTGGTATTTTACTCGATGCTCATCCATCTGGCTGCAGGATTTCCATCGTCCTACGCTATCTCTTAATTTCTCCTTTTACCGGTTTATTTTTATAATATTTCTTTCGTGTCGATCCACGTCAAATTTCAATTTTATTATACGTCGAATAGCTCGACTCTCGAGAAAATCGTCAATTATGGTTTGAAGAAAGAAGATTCGATAAATGAAAAAAATTGATACGAAAAATTGATAATCAGAATTCTGGTTGAAGAAATAGGTCATCTACGTTGTTTGAGAAAATAATTGAAAGAAGGGAGATGTTAAATAACGAACGATTTAGTTTCTGGCATCTTGTAACATTATAAATTTTCACGAGTTGCAGAAATTGTGTGTGAAGATGAAACTCGGAGATTAAAATAAAATAATTCGAGGTTAAAAATTTTATGGAAGGAAAGAAAATATATCGAGGTTTTCGTTTAATTACGAGTAATTTATTTCGAGGAGTAATACGAAAATTTTATCGGGAAGAATTGGAGCGTGACGAATAATTAAGTGTTCGTAAGAAATAAAAGGAAATTAATTGTTGGACTATTTGAATAAATTTGAAGATGCTCGTAAAGGTGATAATATCTTTTCTCTTCGATTATGGAGAATGACTCGGCGCCACCCCCTATTCGCGAACAAACGAACTTCCTGATAAACAGGCGCAATATCGTAAAATTTTACGCTGTGGCCTATATTACGGCGAGGTCTTTTAATTCGTGGAACCTCTGTACACTTGCTCTATAGCTTCATATAACAATTTCACTATTTTAAAATCCACGATGAACCATTATTGCCACCCATTAAATAAACTTACGAAGGAAAATTTCTTCCATTTATTCCTCGATTAATATCACTGAAACGTACACAAACCTACGTGTAAATAATATAAACACGTACAATCAGAGCTTCATTAATCTTTCTCCAGTCCAAATATTAACAAATTCAAAAAATTTAAAGTGACGATTCGCACAATACGAGTGCCAACAACGAGAAAGAAAAAAGTGTCGAATGAAATGAAATGTTTGTTTCACCAAGTGTAATTTCAATTCTTCGAATTCTCAAAGGAAACTTAAAATTCTCGCGTGCTTAACGCGAAAGCATAACGAGACCACGAACAGTAGCCCCGATAAGATTTTTAGAGCCATCCATTGTATCGAAATTTCTTTCACGGTGCGTTTAAAAAAGACGAGATTACGAGATTTTCGCAAGAAATTAATTCTTTCGTCGCGAATGAAACGAGAATGGGGGAGGGGTGGACGGAAAATAATGCAATTTAATCCGGGAGAAACTGAAGAAATAGAAAAAAAAAAGTGAGAGAAAGAGAGAGAAGGAAACAGAGTTATGAAATTAGTTGGAAAAAAAAAAAAAAAAAGAAAAAACCGTGGAGAAATGAGAATTGAATGGCGAGGAAAAAAACAGCGGAGGGGTGAAAATGGGGGATGAAAAGGCGATCCAACGGCAGAGTTTGACAAGGTTACTTTCACGGGGATCGAGCAGTGGACCCGGCGGAAAGATTTTCCTCCAAGATCCATTCGAGTCGTTTCGAAATAATGGAAGTAGCTTTCAATCTCGATGGGTTAAACAAAGGCGAAAAATCCGCCTCGAAAGTGGCGAGAAAATGGAGCGTTATCATTTTTCGAAATTCTTCTCAACACTTTGGAATTTCGCATAAGAAATAAATATACAGAATATTATATTAGGATACTCGCCACGATTAAACACGAGATTACGATATTTGTGCAGGAAACGGCCAGCGATGAGATCGGTTTTTAATATCAATTCATTTCGATGGAAAGAAATATTTCAAACGATTGCACTCCAAATATCAATTTCTTCTTGTTTTATCGCAAAGTACAGAACAGTTGCACATCCAGAAATGTTCGGTTGCTTTTGACTAGCCGATTTCAATGGCGATCCAGCGAAATCTTCTCGGTACGTGTGCACCAATGAAAAAGAAAAGCATAACACGATGATATCGTCGTCTCGTTGGTGGGGCGGAGATAAGAGGGATAAAAGGAGAAACGAGAAATTAATCGAGCCGAAAGCGGTGACGCGATTACGAGTAAATTGGATCTTTCGTTTTCACGATTCCTCCTCCTCCTTTCTCCTGCTTCATTTCCTTTTCTTTCCTTTCTTCCCTTCTCTCGCTCTCTTTTTTTTTCCGCCTTAAAGATGGAGAGAGGGCGAAAGGGCTGCAAACTGGATTCAAGTGGCCATTAAATCTATTCCAAGTAACCGTCCGTTGGGCTTGTTCGTTTCGTCAGTTTCCACGGGATTATGTTAAAACAAAGCGATTTTTCCAGGGGAAAATATGTTTAATAAACTTGGATTTCGAGTCTCGTTTCGGGAATCGAGTTTTCGAATTGCAACACGATCCATCTGGATAATTATTTTCTACATCATTTTTCAACGTTTACAAATTTCTAAATTCACGAATATTTGTATGCAAGAGAATATTTTTTTCGACATAGCCGAACTGAACTGGAAAATGAATAGAACGAGGATGGGGAAAGAAAAGGAAAAGGAAGGCACGATTCGTAAAGATATTACAGGGAGATAATTAACGAGAGAGATGAGGATCTTATTGCTCATACCGCCGAGCTGGTTCATCGATCGAGCATCGGTCTCCTCCTCGCGTTTCTTTCTCTTTTCCATCCTCATTTTTTCCCCATCTCCATCGATTGTTTTTTTTCTTTTTCCATACCCGTGTTGTTGTTGCATAAAGGGAGCAGCTTTCAATCTCGGAGGATGCGCCGGAAATGCGACAAGCGACCCTGATCTCGAGCGAAGAGATCTGGCGCAACTGCGCCGAAAATTGGAACGAGCCAAAGAAGGTACAAATTTTCCTTTTCCACGAAAAAAAAGGGGCAAAATTCCAAGTATTTATTTTTCATAAAGCCTTGATGAAAATAATTACCGACTCTTCCACTTAAAGACCAAGTAGATTAGAAATGGAAGCTCGAAGGACCTCGGTTTTAATCGCATAACAAAACGATTGAAACCGCGATGACCTCAAAGATCGAATCCAATATACAATTCTCCTCTTCCTCGCTTAATTTCAATTTTAAGTCTTCGATGACAAAAATTCCTTTCCCCACCCCTGTCAGACGAGCCGTCGTATCGTTGCATGCGATAGTCCCCTCTCCCCGCACTTTATCCATCCAAAGACTCCACGGAGAGAAGACGAACGGCCGAAGGAATTAAGGAATCAGCTCTATTAGGATGAGTTTTCGATCCCTGAGGAGGAGGCTGCCGCATGGAGGGGCATTCACCGATCGGAAGAAAAGGAGATGCGGGCATGTTTATACCGACCTCGGTTCCCAAGGGCCATGCAAATACCGGGGTAAACTCTTACACCAGGTATTCCGCGTTATCTGAAAACGATTACCACGGATAAGGGACGAGGGGGGAAACGTATGGATCCCCGTGTAATTCTCCACGGATAATCGCGCTCGTTAATGCTCGTATAGCGCCTCCTTCCCCTTTATAACGTTATTTTCCTTCAATGTAAATCGGGGATGGGTCAAAGGGGTGCCTCTTGGGATAATAATAATTCGAAGGGGATTTTGCGTTATCGAGATTTCTTTTTCACGATTTTTCAGATTCTGTGGATAAGGATAAGTCGTAAGAAGGGATGTTAATTATGATTGTGATAGGTTTGGCTCGTTTTTAAATTGCAATTTTTGGATTGTCGAGGGGGTAGTTTATTCAAATTGTCAAACGAAAGCGTAATTAAATTCGAATCGGATTTGGAACATTTATAAACGTTTTGAGAATCCGTTTTATTCCGATAAGAGATATACGAATTCATTTAGAAGAATGGATAGTTTGTAATAATTATAAATTAAAAGATATGAATAATAAGTTTAATTATTACAGATCATTAATTTCCAATTATACTTATTAATAAAAATTGTATTATGGTTTTGAAATTAATTATATCAATAAAATTATATAAAATTATTAAAAATAAAAATTTAAATCAATAGATAATTCTGAAACAATGAACGAAAGTTTAATTCGGAAATTAATTTTTTCTAATAAAATTAACATGTAAAAATCAAAATAAATATATTTGATTTGAAGTGAAATTTAGAATTAATTAATAGTTTAATGAAAAACTAGGATTAGACACCCTACTATAAAAAGATAAATTATTTATTAAGCAATTAAATGTTGAATCATTAAAATTAAATAATATGGTGGCTTTTTATATCTAATTAGAGAAACTTGTCTATTAATTTGACAATCCACGATAAGAAATACTCGAGTTTAATAATTCCTGCCCTGTTAATAATTAATTCAATAGCTGTCTTATTCAATTCTTTCCCAGAAAGAGTAACGATTCTTTCACAATTTGACGAGGGTTAAAGGTAAGTTTGAACACTTATCGCCTCGTAATGTGGTCCGAAAATGATTGCGCTTTAACGTCGCGTTTCGTAAACAAATTTGGTCGGCTGGAAATTAGGATAATAACCGTCAGCCATTTTAAACAGGATTGATCGATCTCGACCTGAAACTGGTTTGCTACGGCCGAAATTATTCTCCGGATTGCCGATCATTGTTCGATCGTCGATATTCCCTTGGCGCTATGAACACGTCGATTATCATAAAATATAGCCGGAAGGATTAATTATCACGCATGTTCGACAAAATTTCCACAATTTCGTTGCGAAATGAGCATAATACACGTTCCAACGTGGAAAGAAATTTATGCTTAAGAAGTTGTTAAGTGCTAAAATTATCGATTCGTAAATGAATAATAAATAATCGTCGTACGATTAACCAAGAATCACCGACTCGTTCTACTCGAAATTACTTCAAAACTGAACAATTCACGCATTCGTATCGTTCACGTACGTCTTACAAGGAATATAATGATAATAAATAGCGAAAGAATTAAACAAAACGAAACAGAAAAATCACAATAAAGACGATCGCAGGGTATTTCAACACCGTGGTTTCTCGCGTTATCAGCAACGAAACGAACTGCGAAATTGAAAATCGGACAAGCGGTTATCCTTCCCCCCATTCCCAATAACCGGAAGAACCACAGCTTGCTCGTTCGACAAGGATCATCCGAACTTAGTTTTAGAAGGAGATCCTCCGGCGAAGCGGCAAATTGTCGACGAGGAGAAACGAGCCATAAGAAAGTTTCGTCGTCGTAGATAATGCGCCCGTTCGAACGAGTTCGATTCGATCTTCGAACCAGTTTCTCGTCGTCAAAACTCGACGTCGTTGTACATCGATTATCCAGAGAATTACCGAGAGAAAGAGAGAGAGCAAAAGGAGGAACGAACGATCGACACATTCTTGGCGGACGAATTATAATTTTCTCCCAACTTTCAGATGTATATTCTTTCCCTCTTATCGAAGGGGTGATATTATTTTCCTATCCCTGGTGAAAAACAAGCTAATCGCGAAAAAAGTTTTCGCAGCTGGAAAAAGCCTTTCCAGATACCTCCTCGGATGCCGAAGTTCGGGGCAAAGATGATTCGAAGAATGTTGGAAGCGACGACGTCGCTGAAGTGGTTGTTGGGGAATTGATAAGTCTGCTTCTTGACGGTTTCAGGTTTCGTTTTTTTTTTTTTTTTCTTTTATTTCCATATTTTCGAATACAAAAGGAAATATTTAATATTCTCTTGCTCTTTCTATAATTTTTTTATTCCCACACAATCGGCTTCTCGATAATTCACGGCAAACAACTGAAACGCGTTGGAAAAAGATGGATTTAATTCAGCGTTTGGAGAGAGCGAAATGAAAGTAACAGCTCGCTATCCGAACGAACGAATCGATGTAAAATTCGGGAACAAGTTTCGAAACTATCCTACCATCATCAACGAGATCTCCGATTTTCATACAATCAATCGTTGCAAAGGAGTTTGCAACGAATTGGACAAATTGTTTCCTTCCTTCGCCCCAAAAATCGTGGCATTCATCGTTGCCCATCTTTATATTTCTCCTCGATCTTTTTTCTACAACTCCTCCCTTCCATCCTTTTCACTACGCGTCTCCTCCCTTTTCACCTCTCTCGGCTAGTTTCTTTGAAATTTCCCTCTGGTTTACAGCAACCCTTCCTCTACTTTTTTTCTTCCCCGTTTCCTCTCCGCTCGCGGTATATCTCGTTATTTTTTCCTGTTTTTCCCTCCCCGTCCTCTTTTTTCTGTCTGCGACCCTTCCTTTTTACTTTTTATTTTTTTCTCCTTCTGATTTTCCTCCGCAGAGGACTTTGTTTTCGCCCCCTTCATTTCTGGCCCGTTGCGGGGCTAATCCGCGATTTCGACGCGGAAACACGGAAATCGAGCATCGAAACGAACCGATCGAGGGGTCGCGAGCGGGCCACTGTGTGTGGGAGTCGGTGTGTAACACGGATGAAATAAAATAGAAGCTAAAAAAAAAAATAGAAAAATGGAAAAAAACGAGAGACGGCGAACCGGATTGCAAAGGTAAATTGAATTGAATCGATTAATATGGTCGATGAATGCACCATGTTCTCTTTCGATCTTTCATTCCATTAAAGTGAACTCGATTCATCTTGAAAATTGTACGCGCTTTGAAAAATCAGGATAAGACTCGTTTTTGTTTCAGAAACTTGTTCCGTCGAATTGAATATAGATTATTTGAAGTTAATGTTGAAAGTTAAATTATAAATTTATGTAAATCGAAAGTTTCTCTTTTTTTCGAATAATTTTAATTTCGAATCAATAAAAAATTTCCTGCTTCGGAATTCATTTGGATATGAAATATCTAATTACCTCTCTCTCTTAATTACTTATCGTCAATTTAACAATTTGGACAGCAATACTAATGTCAAATATTATTAAAAATTATCTGATAATATCGTTTTCCTTACTCTTCTTGAATAAATTCATCGATTCAAAAAGTTCGAAATTATTATTAATTAAATCTAATAACCGAAATAAGGATACTTTCGAAGGGAAATCTGTTCGAATAATCGTACGTTTCTGTTCTAATCAAATATAACGAAGATGAATTCTCTGGGCGAAAAGGCATTCGATCGGATCGATAGAAAATTCGTATATTGGAAGTTCCTTAAAGTCGATAAAGATATTCGATCTCGATATTCAGACAAAGGAGATCGGCGTGTTCGATCGAGTTCAAGTTTCGTATATCTTTTCCAAAACTTTTTCTATATTACATATAATTTCTATAATGCAAGGGCGGAAGGAGGAAGTGGCGGGGGAAGAGATGAAATCCGAGGTGAAAAGTTTCTGTTTACCCAAACGAAAGAAACTTGGAGCTAACGACCACGAATAATGCGAATAATCGTGGTGGTGTTTGAACAGGGAGCGAAACTCCTTTTGATATTAAATCGTATTTTCGTATCGATAAATCGTGGAACAAGTATTCGATATTTTAATTAACAGAGGAATTATTATTAGACACGGAAATGTATCGAGTGAGTATATCGTGTCACGATGAATTATGATTGAATCAAGATCTATTTTATAAGTGAATATTTTAAGATTTTTAGTAACAGAGAGTACGAATGCAATTTTGCTCTCTAGAAAAATATCGAAGCATAAATTTTTCACACACGTTTCTATGTTCTACTATAATTCTTTATATTTTGTGTCATTTATTCGACTGTTTTACAATTCTCTATATTTTGCTTCAGTTATAGGGAATAGCGAAGGGAACGAAAAGCAATAATTTTTAAATGCAAGAATACAAGTGACGAGAATTTATCTAAAACACTCTTTTCAACGGCAAAGACTAAACAAATCGACATCGAATCAATCGACGAGACACTGTGAATTTTTACATCCATCGATTAATCATCGCTTAAAAAACATTCGCCCCACGGATAAAAGAAAAGGAAAGAAAGAAATCGTCTAACATACACTTTTATGAATCGTAGCATCGTTCCGGAAAATAATAAAATTCTGTCGTCTACTCCGCTATATTTCACCCGACTGAATATTAATCTCGAAGGCGGTAAAAGGGGAGGCCTTCACCCTTCCACGATGCGAGCCGTGCATCCACGATTCCAGGAACGATATTATCGAGAAATTGGAAGTTACGGCGCACGAAAATGAAAGACGGGGGAGGGCACAGGCATCTCGAACGGCGGACCTCGTGGAAACGCGTATCGTCCGCCGATCTAATTACCGAATGAACGAATTCGGTCGCGGGGAGAATTCGCTTCATTTACCTTCCACGGTAATTTAAATTCACTCCTCGATGATGGCGGGAGGGGAAAAGAAAAAGAAATAAAAAAAGGAAGGTGGAATCGAACGATTTCCCTCGCGAACGAGATTCCAATTAATTCCCCGTTCGAGTCTTTCGAGTGATAGCGCGCGCGGTCGATTGGCGAGTAATGGACGCTGGTGGATCGAAGAAAATCGTAGAAATGTGGAAATTATTTTGTAGAAAAATTGATGTAATCGTGTAACTGCTTTTTCCAAGCTCTCGAAAAATATCTCGTATCCCCCTTCAATAAACAAAATCAAAGGAACCGAGATAATTAATCTCGTCCCTCCTACTTACCTCCATAATAACTGACAATAAGAAAGGAAGAAAAGGAAGAACGAGAGAGAGCGCAATCGTCGCAACTTCTCTCGCTTATTATTAAACCCGGAGAAACGAAGGGATCGCCTCGCAAGGATGCTCGGGATCGTCATCGACAGGATGGCCTCGAAACGAAAACAGGGGGGAGAAATGGCGGAGGGGGGACGATTACACAGGTGGATGAAAGCGAGGTCCGCCGTGCACCCCCGAGCTCCGGGTTAGTCACATATTTGCCGACCTACCCCCAACGACTAAAAGCTTTTCGCCCGTGCCTCTATTTTCCGCCCGTAAATCGTGTTCCGTTACCGTTCTCATGCGAAACACCCGCCTAAAAAGGTTTTCCACCCACCTGGACCCGGCCGACCAGTCGATCTCTCCATCCCTTACGTCGAGGCGCTGGATAACGAATTTCTGTATTGGGGAGGGCAGGGAGGCTGCAGGCTCTCTCTCGTTCTTTCCTCTCTCGCCACTCTTTCGATTCGTTTCGAAAACGAATGGCATTGCTGATATATTCGTTATTTTTCATTTTTAAGGATTTTTAAGGAAACTTTTATACGGTATTATTAGTTAATTAATAAATTTGGTGTACGCATTTTTTAATCAAAATTTGCGGCATGTAATAAGTTACACGGGAAGCGAAATTTTTTTCGTCTTTTTACGAGAAAATCTCTTTGACGGGATAAAATCAAAGTTTCGTGTTTTTCAAAATACAATTTTGCCTCTCTTTTTTTTTTGGACACATCAGCACGAAATATTTTGTAATTGAAAATTTCATCTCCCGTTATTCTTATATTAAAAAAGAAAGAAAGAAAGAAAGCATGCTTAATATTCGAGTAAAAAAAAAACTTTAAAAAAACTTTATTAAAAGAAGAAGATTATTTATTTAAACTTCGTATAAAAAAAAAATTAAAAAAGACTTTCAAAAATAACGACGGGAAAAAATGTTAAGTTTTTATCCACAAACATTTTTAACATCCTATTGTTAATAAATCAACGATTCGAACGATTAGTCACGAATATTTACAAATTACGGCGCGGACGAACGTCTCCCGTGGAAGGGATAAGCCGATTGTTATTGCGTATAACCGCTCGAGACGATCGAAACATTTCCATTTTCGTCGCGACTTTCACGACAGACGGTCGAATTTCGAGGAGCGGCGCGGTCCCAAAGGAAATTTCCACCGATTTTCTTAACCGCGCGGAATCGTGGATTTACGAGAAGATATTATCAAATAACGTTTCGCCTCGAACGTCGTGCAGGAGTGATACGATTTAATTATCAAACGTGTGGACGTGCGGGGACGTTGGAGGAAACTTTAATGAAATTTCGAATGAATGTTTGCGCGGGATGGGCGAATACGGGGATTAAATTAATGACGTATGCAGCGAATACGCGACCAACTCGAAAGTATGAATTATTTTCGGTGTGGCCGAGCGAACGTTCTTCGAGAAAATTCGAGCAAATTCGAGAACGGAATAAATTTTCGCTCGCGATAGTGACGATAGGGCTATGACTCAATTTGCCGAATATTGAATTGGACAAAGACGGAGTAAACGTATATCTAGAAAGAAAAAAGATATAAACGATATAAACAATTTTTACGTCTCTCGTTACAATGATTAACAATTACACAAGATATTCAACTGCAATATAATACCAATGTAAAGTAATGGAAAAATACAGATCCATTTTAACTTAATAAGTCAAGTAAATACGTACAACGATGTTCTACGATGACGGGCAAATTTTTCGTCGCTGCATATTAATCGCATTAATACTGTATTCGAAATATTATCACGTCAAATTTTCATCTTTATTGCGTTACATTATATTATCTCCGAGTATAGATGGAATAAAACAATATATTTGTTTCACAATGATTTCGGTCGCGATATGTACAATAACTGCTTAAAGGATTAACAACTCGTCACTCCATTAACGTTTGGGATAACACGAATAAACGAGAGAGCAACGAAACGAAACGAGATGGAATGGAACGATGGTTGTTCGTTGAACGATTAAGAGACCGGGAATCTCGATTATTATTAATGGATATGATAACAATGAACGGGTAGAATTATTCGAATTTTGCGATGATCGACAGCGACGCATATCGAAGGAAACGAAACACCGATGAAAATCTAGCCTCGTGGAAGGCCATTCTCTCGTGTAAAACGAAACTTTATTGACACGGGGCTTCGAGATGTATGCACTTGCACGCCATGTGTATCGCGTTATTTTATATCCTCTTGTGCAGTTAATTAAACGAGAGATTACGTGAAATTTTTAATATCGCTTAAATTCTTTTTTCGTTCAAATATTTATCCAATAATTTCATCTGTAAATTAAAGTTGATTGAACGACTATCTTAAGAATTCGAGAGACAGGAGAAGACTCTTATGTAATTATCCTGATGAACATTATCACACACAGGAAGATCAAAATAATAAGAAAAAAAGAAACCTCCTTAATGATTAACAAAAATCGATACCATAAGATCCTCACGAGAAGAAAAGAAAATGTGTCGAAAGATCGAGAAGAAGAAAATCTCGAAACACGAGAAGAAAAAAAGAATGGAGGGCGAGCTAAAAAATCATAGGCCAAGGGAAACGTTAATTCCACCCTTGCTGTCTCATTCCACGGACATTATCTCGCTATTTATCTATCCCCCGACGAGGTGGATCGTTGAAGGAAGGAAAGTTGAACGAACACGGGGGCAAGAGATGAGAAATTGCGCGATTTAATAAAGGAGGCTGGTTCTTTTCGAGGGAATAATTGCCGGGGAAACGAGGACGTCCATCTCCACTGGTAATTATTATTTTTTTCTTCCCCTTTTTTTCTTTTCCAATTTTGCCCACACGCTTGGTCAAATTTATTCCCGACTTTTCGATCGACGATTCTCGGGGATCGGTTGCCAAGAGGTTTTCGATTGGGAAAAATTAAAAAAAAGAAAACTCGTCGAAAGCTGTCGTTCGTACGAAACTATCAATTTCGCGTATCCCATCGGTGATGTTCTAACGAGAAAACAACCGCGTGTGTATAAATCGATTGGGCGTCGATTTTCACGACGGTTTCTATTAATATCTATGAAGCGAACTTTCTCGTCGTCGGCTAGATTTGTAAATTTTCGGTTTTTCGAATTTTATATAGAATTTTTGTACAGAATAACTCGGATATATTAGGTTTCGCGATATCTTGATCTAAAGAATTTCGAACATGTTCGAACACAGGGTTCTGGAGAGTATCACGATTTTCGAATTAATCGAACAGAATACTTTTCTTCAGATTCTCTGAAGTATTCCCTAAAATTTCGATAATTCGTATCACATTCCTGTAAGACAAAAGTATTATATCGTCCTTTTAGGGAATGTAGCGTAATTAAATGTAGCGTATTCATAAAAAAAATGTATTAGTAAAATTAGGACAGCTCGAAACTTCGTATTCGGGAAAAGTTATAAATTTTTTGGATAATTTTAAATTTCGTCGAAAGAAATGGCGGAAAATTATATCCAGCAGCGATGCAACAATACAGTCGAAGATAAGATAAGCAATTTTTCTCGGTACATTAACTTACAAACCATCGTATGGACGGCGATATCTCGTAATAAATGGTTCGCTCGTGGAAACAGATAAACTCGGAGAAAAGTTGGATCGCGAGAATTACACAGGGATGGAGGGGAGGAAGGGGTTGTTGGAGAGTCTTGTATATTATTGCGAGTCTCATTAAGAAATTCCTGCGAATACGTTTGCACCATCTTCCTTCGAGTTCGTTCGAAACGTGATATCTATCCACTTTATTAGAAAATCCAAGGAGATCCAAGGAGTAAAATTTTAATTCATTTTTAATTTAAATTTCTTTTATTCCGATCAAATCTTGGAAGAAATCTTGGATACGATTTCGTTCAATGGATGGATTTGAGAAATATCCTTTCCGTAAAATTATTATTTAAACAATTCCAAATAACTGTAATAAATTTCAAACTTCGACGAACACCTTGGACAAAGAATTTTTAAAAAAAGAAGAGGAGAAAAATTAAGACGAAATTTTTTATCTATCGGCGCAGCATCATTCAAATTCCGTTTCCCTCTCGCTAATTGAAGAAGAATATCATCGTAGATATTACGCAGATATTCGCGCGGCAAAATATTGACGAAGTTGGCCGAAGAATTTTCCTCGAATTCTTCGTGTTTACTACGAGATACAAACATTAACTCGAGACGAATATTAATTTTCGAGACGCGTCTAATCTTGCATAATCTGCGCGTGATTAAATAGCGCGACGCAGCCTCCCTATTCCTCCTTTCCTCGCCGCCCTTCATCTTTTTGTCTGCAACCGTTGTCGTCTCTTAACCGTTCGTCCCTCTTGCGCCCCAAAGAGAGAAAGAAAGAGGATTCTCGTCGGGATGAAAACGTTTCCAGATCTAAATTTGATTGCGAGGTTTTTCCTTCTTTTTTTTCGTTCCAAATTCGGGGCCTCAAAAGCATAATTGAATAAGTTATTCGTCATTAATGGACGAGAGTGAAAAATTGATTATTGCGCGGATAAAAGTATAATAATTTTATAATAAATTCACATTGCACGAATTGCGGCCATTCGCGTATCACCGGTAATGTTATTCGAGAATCGAATGATAACGAATCCGTGAAGTTTTGACCGATTTTAAAACGAATTTAAGTCGGATCGATATCTCGAGCGTATAAGTACTTCGTTCCAATCATGACAAGAACTCTTAGAAGAGTCGCATATGAGAATTTGGAACGGAACTACCACACGACTTCGCGACTTTTCGACGTTTATATCCCCAACAAGAAATTTACGAAGCACGTGCGCTAATGCTTGCCGATTCATTTTCATACATAAACGCGAAATATTCCCTCCGACTTCAAAGAAAATATCGATCTTCTCTAACCGTTAGCTAATGGCGAACATCTAGCAACATCGCCCGATACAAAGCCATAAATCTTGATTTTCCATTCGGAAGATAAGGAAAATGGATCGAAAAAGTTGTCCTCGATTTCCCGGCGAATTTTCAATGACACCCCTGCAACACCTTTCCTTCGACTATATTTCAAAACCCTGCGGGCATATTTCATAATGCAGCAGAACAATCTCTTACGTTATCGTTGCAAGAAGATCGGTCATTTGTACAGACACAAAATTTCACCATCTTCTTTCTCTCGTGTTCATTATACTCCAGTAATTAACCTCCTTCTCGAAATGTGGCGGTCGATATTTTCCATCCAATCGAAAGATAAATATATCGAAGATGATCGAAATTCGATGAATATTTTTCGAAAGGGATCTACAATCGATTTAATTTTTTCAACGACGCAACGAAATAGGGGATATTTTAACCCTGAAAAAGACGCGATTCCCGATTGCGCCGTTCGTTGGATCGTAGACATTAAAAATCAAGAGGTTAATAAAGGAAAATCGACGAGGCGAGTCGACACCGAGGGGAAAGAAAATATGAATCGTGAAATTTCCACGTATGCGCCGATAATATCCCTCGTTTCGAATTCCACCAATTCCCGTCCCCCCATCAATTTTAACGATTCGATCTCGAAAGGCAGAAATAAAATTGCATGCAATAATAATGGCGGCTCGTGAAAGGGGATCACGAGGAGGAGCAAGGCACTGATTGATACGCGACGAGCGATGCGTATCCACGTTTGCATTAGCGTAGCCGGGATTAAAATTGCGAATAAAATAACAAAGTCGGCGTACAAACGATTTCGTGAACGCCGAGTTCGAATCGATTCCGAATCGATGCGTGAAAAGTGCAAATGATGCGATAGAGGATTTCCAAGCTCTTACCTGGTGACTTAATATTGCGGATTTTACGCGAGGGATACGTGTCAATTACGTGTCGCTGTTTCTTTCGATTCCATCTAATCCGATCTAATGCAGCCTAATATTCAGTTTTAATTTAAAAATCACAAGATTACTTTATCAATGTTTCTTACATTCTTTCCTTTCATTCACGTTCGAATCTCTATTGTGAAACGTCTTTCAAAAATTCTCTCTATTCCTTACTCTCGCATTCTGAATATTGCTTGATAAACCGAGAGATAAAAGCGGGAAACAAGCAATTGCGAGGAGGATAAGGAAGATTTTTCCCTTGGAAAAATAAAATTCTCGCGACTTTTTCGAGTCAAGTTGACGCAAATCCGCGTCAGACGGGCGGAAGCTTCCGTCGAATCGGAGGGCTTCGTTCGACGCCCTCGGTTGCACCCATTAACGAGACTCGTCGCGACTTGCCACGGTCCCCCGACGCACGCTCTCCTCTTTCATCGGTTCTTCCCAACCCTTTCTTTCGACCCGGACGAGTCATAATTTACGCGTCGTCGTCCACGGAACAAGTTACCCCCCCTCCCTCCTCTCCACACGCGAGGATCGATCGGGCGCGACGCAATTTCGTAAAAACGATCCCCCCCCTTCTCTCGCTTGATGGATCGTCGCTTTTTCCCTTCGAGGCCCGCCCGATCGATAACGCGGAGCTCTACGACGACCGACAGGACAGGGCGATTAGAGGAACCGGATGGACGATGGAGGGGGAAGGTAAGGAATCGGTTCGAGGGCCGGTCAAGTGCTGGTTTGAATTACTGGCGAGAGTTTGGGAAGCGTTTTGGGAGTTTCTGGTTTTCCAGTTGGACACTTTTATGATCGAGGTTGATTGATAAATGGGTCGGTAAATGGTTTTGCCGGAGAAATAAAGCTTTTTCTTTTTTTTTTCTTCGATGACACGATGAAAAGGGGAAAGTTAATTTGGTATCTTTAGCGACGAATTATTTATTTTACTTTAGTTTCTCGATAGATTAATTTGGAATAATTTGTGATTAATCGAATGGTCTTGCAAATGCATGTAACACGATGAATATGTTGGAAATAGAAGGAGTAAACGATTAATTAAATTTGAAATATCGGCGATAATATTTTGCTTGGTAGATGCAGACTTATCTTCAATTATTAATTTCCGTTTCATTTAAGTTTCTATAATATAGTTGATATATACGATTAAGAAGAAAAAGAAGAATTAACCATATTTCACACAAGTTCAATATCTCTCGCCCGCTATCCCGAGCTTTAGAACCTTCTAGGAAAGAAACTTTTATGGTCCCTGAATTTTTTATCAATTCTTATTCAAGATATTATTTAAAATATACAAAAAAACGACCGAAAGAGAAAAAAAGATAAGAGGTTTCTTACACCACAGTTATCAAAAATATTTTATAATTCTCGGTACATGTATTTCGCCATTTTAAGGGTATTAAAGTTACCAGCAGTCTAATATGCGATACTTTCATGCGTTCCCTCGCCAAGAAGGCTGGATTTCGCGTCAGTAATATCTGGGAAAGGTCGAAGGTAGCAGAGGCGTATGCAAATGACGCGCGAGGCAGTATATAAAAGCTGACTCTGAATGGGTTTTGTGTTACTTTTGTCATACTCGTATTTCGATAAACCTCGAGCGCGAACGTGCTTCCGTTACGGGCAAATATGTGTTTCCATAGCTCGCGATACGTTTTCCCCTGATTTAACTGGATTTATAAGCCCTCGTTCCCTCGTATATCACATTGATACACGGGAGGAAAAATGTATAAGCACTCTTTACAAAATAAAAAAAAAAAAAGAAAAAAAAAAAGAGAGAGAAAGAGAGAAAAAAAGAAGGGGGGAAATAGAAAAGAATACAACAACGTGGAAATTTATTATTATTATCCTGCAATAATTCATCTCGCCCCGCTGTGTTTCAACGAAAATTCGTCATTATGCGTGTAGGGCGTGTAAAATTGAATTTATATCAGCAATGATAATTTTTATTAATAATCGACATCGCGATAATTGTATTTATATACGAGATATTTATTAATTTCGAATAAATATGATTGTTTTTCTTTTTTTTTTTTTTTTAAATTTTACAATCGATAAATTACACCAGGTGATTTTAAACCAGGATTGAGCGTTATGGAAGTAAATTGTCAATTTATTGCAAACGGTATTATTTGTATTTATTTAATCGAGTAATAAATTATTTTAATACTTGTTTATTTTATCCCGGCATTAATTTGTCTTTGCTAAAAAAATATAAAAAATTGTTTCCTTCTTTATATCTTGGTTTAACCAAGAGATAAAGATCTCGTATGCAATTACGATAAATTATTATTGTTTGTTATTTGTTTTATTTTCTTAGTATTATTTGGAAATCTCCCGAATAAAAGATTTCTCGATATTTCTTAACAAAATCCTTCCTTCGAAATTCGCAAAATGTCAGAATTTGACGAATTTGTTGTCAAAATTTTAATCTCTCGTTTCGAATAGAATCGAAATAGGAGATACTCGAATTAATTAATGTTTCTCTAGATTATCACTGTTGCGCATGTTTACATCGTTCCTCTTATTAATATCCTACCAGACGTACGAATTTAACTGCGAAACCCTGTTCTCCAGTTATCCTTCCTCGCCTCGTTTTTAAAAGATTTCAAATCCACGAAGAGAGACTCTTTTCGTGATGGAAAAATACTTGGTATGAGAGAAAAAAAAAAAAAAAGAAAAAAGAAAAAGAAAGATGTATTCATAGACAATTCTCTTATTTTCCGCGCTTGTTACTTTCCGCTGTTTCTCTTCTGTCTTCCACCCTGTCTAAGTCATACAATTTCCACCACGAAATTAATTATCGCGATACCATTAGCAGTTTCATCGTGATGAAAATGAGATTGAAAGTTCCTTGAAAAATGATGGAAAAAGTAAGGGTCGCATAGAGGTTTCTTAATTAAATTGAATCGCGGCCTCCATTGAATCGTGGATTTGTAAAAATGAAGAGAATTTTCTTTTTTTTATCGAAAAATTTTTCTGAATTGTCGAATAAAGTATGAGGTAATATCGTATAAGGAAAATTTTATTTTATTTTATATAATATAAAAATGTAATTCCGGAAGTTTTAAATTTTGTTCAAGAGGAATTTTTCGAATTTCTAAAGTTAATATTTTATTGAAAGGAACGTCGAATTCTCGAAGTCAATATTTTACTCAAAGGAACGTTGAATCGTGTTAACAGCTTTTGTAACAATAAAGCAGGATCTAAAAGAATTTTTACCACGTTTTATCCGCGATTTTCTCTTTCCTACAATTTTTCGAAAAAGGAAATTTACTTGGAAAATAAAATTTTCATAATAAATTAACAATTGCAAATATTGCAAATTTGTGATTATATCTGCTTCGATGATAATTAATCAGATGTGGTTACAATCTCGAAAAGATCGTAAAGTATTCCCTCGAAAAATAATCGTAATTATCTTTCGTTGCAATTTATTTTAAAAATAAATTTCATTCGCGAATATAAAAAAATAATATGTATAATTGAAAATATTTTTTAATTCATCAATAAAAAATAAATAATTAAGAATTAATTCACGAAGCATCGAGCAATTATCACGCTTGAAAAATTATTTTTAAATTTATAATGTATGATACATCGTTATGCATTTCAGAGAAAATGTTTCATAAAATCCTCTCATATGAACATTAACTCCTCTTAATTGAACGAAAAATCATAACTCGTGACGAGAATTACATAGACTTCTACTTATATGAACAACCTGGTTATATAAATCTGCTCGTCCCCTCTGTCAGCTTCATATAAACGGAATTCTACTGTGTTTCATTACTCCGATATAGCAGTAATATTCTACTAAGGGTCGTAAATCCAATAATTACTCGCAACTCTATAATAACATCTTTCCATGCAAATATGAACCGATAATTCGAGGCTCGACAATTATTTGATTATCGATAACTATAGAGAAATATTGGAAAACGTTAAATTAAATATCAACGATGCTATCCCCAATTTTTCTCTACCTCCATCCTAATTATCTTGATATTAATTAATCTCGATATACAAAATTACGATAAGGACACGTAGGAATAATCAGATAACAAGGGAAATGTAAAAAATAATTTATCGTATACAATTACAATTACGATATTCTACCAAGAACACGTTATATCATGGACGTATCACGGATTTGAGAGTTACAAATTATTTACTCATTAATCATTTTGATGTACAGAATTTTGTAACGAAAAAAAGCGATAATATTCTATTAAATCTAATCTCGTAATTCTATAACAACGTCTTTCCAAATAAATACCAAGATCGTAATTTCGTTTGATCACCAAGAAAAATATGAAAAAACCCAATCTACTTTCACATCCATCCTAATCATCTCGGTACACGGAATTTTGTAGCAAAAATTCCGTGGAAATAATCAATTAAACGGATAACAGGGGAAATCCGAATGCAAAGCTCGGCCACGTAAAGCGTGGTTTATTCAAAAGAGCGGCGAGCCATCGATGAATCAGTCAGCTTTAATTCACGGTAAGCGCTCTCGAACCACTCGGCGTGCCGCTATATAGCCGGCTCGCAATAAATGCAATTTAAAAATGTAAATTTCCCCGCCGGCTACCTATGAGCTTTCTCCCTCCCGCCCACTCTTTCTACCTCTCCTCTTTGTCTTTCACCTTCTCGGCCAGTCCACGACCCTCCAACACCACCTCCTTTTCACGATTTTCTCCGCTTTTGAATTTTCGTGGGATCGAGCGAGCCAAGTTGGGGGAAGGAGAGGAAATTCGACGATTCAACGGCCCAATTAAAATTTAATGTCCGGTGATACGTGGCGGCGAATAATTCCTGCGCCACGATCCCGTTAATACAGCGAATTTTACGCAACGAAATAGATTACACAGGCGGTCCGCGATTAAAAATTATTTTTCCATTTATCAGGATATTTCCCCTTTGTCGCGATACACAGTCGTACATGGTCGTCTAGGTATTCATTGACTGAATACACGGCGCTACACGTGCTTTAAATTTACGATCTCTTTTCGTGTGCGCGACACACGTCCTCTCGTGTCTCTGTATGTGTATTCGCGCGGACGAAACGGGAGAAGGGAAAAAAAAAAAAAAAGAAAAAAAAGTGAGAGAGAGAACGAGGGAATCGGTACTACATAACGACGTGCGCGTACTATGTAACTCGTGAAAATCAGTAAAATGTTTCGGGCCACTTTTCACCTCGTCGTCATGATGCACCGCGGTCCAAGTGCATTTTTTCGACAGTCCCGTAAAAAATGTGCTCTTTGCGCCCCTTCTCGCTATTGTTCGTTCCGTATTTGATTATAGTTGTATCGGTGACGGGATAGATTTCACGGAAAAATTCGAAATTCGTCGTAAAGAATAAAATTGGTTAATCATTTTTTTCTAATTTTAACTATTTTATTACAGTTTTTTCTCACAAAGTTTTATTTTATGTTTAAAATGAAAAATCGACGAAGAGAAAGTCGAAAAAGTAATGTATTTTTTTAAAAGTATAAAAATTAAAAAATTCTTTTATCTTGTAAGAATAATAATCTTTATTACTATTAAGACGTAGTTTAAACTAACCTAACTATTCTACATTTCATATTAATAGAGTAAGAAATAGAATAATAATTATTTTTTCAAAAAATATGTAATTTATATCGTAATATTAAAAGTATTGCGAATTTTAAATATTATCAAAATTGCTTTGCTACGTTAGCTACTGAATGATTACATCCATTAACGTTAATGCATATTCGGCTGTAATAAATATTAAAGCTAGGCCTGCCATTAATTAATATTTAGGATAATATGTATTATCTTTATATTATATACATATATATATAAAAGCATAAATGTATATATTTACGTTTAAAATGTATATTTAATATTTACAATGTAAATTTGGAATATGTATATGAGTGGTTAAGGAACTGTTTTAAATTTAGATGTTAGAGTTTTTGTAATGCTAAATTCTCTATATATTTAATAAGAAGTTTAACTTTTAATTAGCTATAAATTCATAACTAATTACAAATCATACCCATAAATACTAATAACAAGATTTAATTAATATAATACCGGACCCATGTGCGCCTTGAAGATACTATGTGCTCGTAGAAATGTTAATTTCAAACGAGAAAGGGTCAATATAAAGAGCAATATGGAAGCTTAACCCCTCTCAAGGGAATAATAAATATAAATGCATACTTCCGACAGTGAACTTACTTCATCATCGGTTAATTGCGACGTTCAAAATGGCTTTCGCGTTGCTCGATACATATCAACGAAATGTTTTAATATTAATTACATTAATAATTATTACTTAATGCATATAGTTAGTAATAGAAAAAAATACGATGAAAAATAAATTAAAAAGATTTAAGAGAAGTTATTTATCTCCAGCTAAGAACGATGCGAAAATATTTCCAAGTCGCAATACATTTTCGTTAGGTTAACTTCGAAACATGAAAAAGCATCCAACATAGACGAAAGTCATTTCTCAGCCGCACCACGAGAAATCTCATTCGTGTTAAGATTAAATTTCTAACGTGTGAACTCTGCCTCTTACCTTATAATTCATCCCTTCGCGTGTTTGCGTTACTTGCGAATCTGCCAACGTGGGCGAATGGAAGGTTAGGGAGTTGTCGTCGTTGGAACACGCTGATTACAGAAAACCTGTCGCGTTGGCTTATATATTCACAGAATACCTTCTTGCAGCATCAGCTAGTTCGACTTCGATGCTCCTTTTCACCACGATCGTTATTAACTTTAACTTTATTAACTCTAAACGTGTATAGTAATCATGTCACTTTATTCGGAAATTGACGAAACAGACCACGAGAAAACGATTAAATCCCGCCATTTCTACTATTCACGATCGTGACGTCTACTGCGCTAGTCATTTTCGACACTTTGAATTATGATTGAATTTTTAATAGGATATTTGTTTGTATGTAACACATTACCTCGTTATTTCAATTTATCCTATTATATTATTAGAACTTAAAATAAAGCTTAAAATAACTATCCTTCGATCGCATGTCGATTTTCCACACAGTCGTTCGAACTACGTAGTACTTTGCTAGTTATTAATTTCCGCGAATCAGATATCGTGTTTCATTTTTGTCCGCTAGCCAATCGTATAGATCACTATTTTTAGTGATCGTGTACTTTGGACACAGTTGCATATTCCAAGTTAACAAGCGTCGTTATTAATTTTCCATGCGCGCGTATTATAATTTTGGCCTCGACTTAACGTAAAATACATACAAGAAACGACACGATCGACTTGTCGATCCTTGTTGCGACCATTCAGCGTGGAGTGGAACTATCTTCGTTGCGCGCGCAACGCGTGCTGTTGACCCATCGTCATGGCAACCGTGCGACGAGTCTACACTCCAAGGTGGATGGACTGCGACCGAACAGAAGTCAGTGCACGCGCGGACGTCGAGCCGTATGTTTATGTTCTCTTTGTGCGAATTTTTCGTGACGTTTAACTTTCTCGTGTCGTTCGTACCGTCGGTTTATAGTGCTTGTGTTTTTGTATCATTGGACAAGCAGCGAACTGCCGAAAGGGTTTCGTAAGGATCAAAATTCATCGTGGCTAAAGAGATCATGGAGTGACTATTCATCGACTTCTCAAATAAGGTGAGGTATCATATTATATTCATCGATATATTACAGGCATCTCTATCGAATTAGAAAAAGCGATCGCATTTGACGGAATCGTAATTCTGTTGAAAAATATTCGTGCATTAATATCGTTACAAACGTGTATCGTTGACTGACGCTTAGTTGTCAGCCGGTAAAATTGAAACGATAAAACCGATAGGATATTGAGAAACGCTTTCTCGTAATATGGCAGCCGTTGTAAAAAGAACGAAATAGCTTGTGTGCGGATTCAACAACTGATATTATATCGATATTGCGTTCGATAGAATGGTACGATCACATAATATAAAGTTGAGCAAATAGCTATAAAATGCGTCAAAAAAAAGCAAAATGGCTTCCTTCAACTACATATTTAGGCGCGAAAATTTGAATCGGACAATTTTTTCTCGAAATATTATTATAAGAATAAAATATGTGACAATGCATATTTTAATGCTTTTAAACATAAAAATATCGTTTTTACGATATAGTGATGCGTTAGGACACGTTAATGGAAACGAATGTTTCTCAAGTGTTCCAATCTCTGTCAACCGATCGAGTGGTTCGTTCTGCTTTTAGTTTTGAAGATCGCATTAGAAGTGAGTGCGTCGTTTATCAGGTTACGATGAAAGCGGCGTTATCCTCGACCTGAATGCACTTTCGTGATTTTTTTCCCCGTCGTTTCGATTTTGGTTAGGTCGAAAAGCTTTTCACCCGAACTATCGACCCTTTTAAACTCCGCGTTGTTCGCGTAGATGCAACCATTGCTTTTTGTTCGATATTTTAGTGACTTTTAGAAAATTACGTTCCTTTATTGCAGGATGAAAAAATTATCTTCCTTTTTTTTTAATTTTATAGTAATTTAAAAAAATTTTTATTTTATTGGTTCCATTTAGAAAATATTAAAATTTAATAATTAAAATTTTAAAAATGTTTTTAAATCGAACGTAACACAATAATATTAATTAAATGGTGGACAAAATTCCAGCAATTATTTGAGATGAATCATTGCGAAATATATTTCGAAATCATTTAATAAAATTAACGAATATAATAATTTTCAAACTGTTGACAACATTTTAAGAAATTCATCCATCAAATTCAAATTTTAATAGCTGAAATTACTTTCGTTCTCGTTAGAGAAGTCATGAGAAACGAATCGAAAAAAAATGTTATTCATATCTTTTATTTCACTCTAACATACAATATACATATATAATAATTATTTTCCAAATAATATAGATTATTCCACGATTAAAATCTGTAAATTTTGGAATAAAAAGATAACGAATTTTAAAAACTAGAGCTCGACTGTGCAAAGACATCTCTCGCTCTCGCATTATTCGCGGCGTCTCATTTATAAATCAGTACGAAACGCATCTGTTCACAGAAACCAGTCTAAATCGACTTAACCGGAAGTCTTCTCCAAAGCTTCGCGAACTCGCCTATTTCGAGCGATGTAATTTCACCTAAGATCGTTGGAGCGATCCACGGTACACACAAAATGGCGTCTCTGAGACGGGGTTTGCGGCGGTTCGGTTTAAAAGAGCCGGCCAAATTCCACCTCGGCGGAAGCTGCAGACGCCGCTGACTTCCGTTTTAGCCCGCCCGTTTCAAGGTTAACACCGCGAAGACGCGCTCCAGTCCAAATATTTCCCTTTCGAATAAGCTCGCCTCGCCTCTCTGCCGCCTTTGTTTTCGTTCCACCCTTCCCCGTTCAAAGGGATCCGTGACTGCTCAAACTCGGAAGTAGCTCCTTCAGTATTCGGTGCACGATTCCCCGCGTGCATTTGCATCCGGTTCAGAGTCGATTTGTCCATTTACGCGATACGAAACGAGACTACGCCCATCTTTTCTATTTCTCGTTGAAAAACGTGAATCTGGATGAAACGTTTTTTAATATATTCGCGAAGGAATTCTTTTTGTTTGTTTTTAAACAAGAAGTTTTTCTTACGTGGTTTTAATCTTTCTTTTCTTCTATTTTGAAATTAAAATTAGGTATCTTATTATATTAGAAATAGAGTGTAGATTGAATTTGAAATTTGTGCGATGATTTTTGTGTTTATATAAAATAACTTTTAAATTCTTTTTTTGTCTTTCTTACTTTAAGAATTTATAGTATTTAATTAAAGATACGTAGATTGAATTAATACGGTAGCTTTTTAAAATTGTATTTACTATCCCAGCAACAACTTTCCTTGCTTCTTAAAAAAAAAAAAGAAAATTGGGACGTACGTATTTCAGCAATTTTTTTCAATTATGCAAGAATTTGCAAATAGATTTTTCTTCGTTTCATGCGAGTAGCAAAACTTTTCCCTATAATTTTACTCTCTGACGAGGAGTTTAATCCGAATCTCCCCTTTAGAACCAAGTTTTTTTTTTTTAGAACTTGATAATATTATAGCACGGTATACATCGAGTTTAAAACAGTTAGCGAGCTTAGCTATGGAATATCTGGCGTAATAACGAAAGGGCACGTATCCACGAATAATGTTTCGACGCGATGCAGACCTCGTCTATAGTCGCGAAAAGGGTTGCACGTGCAGCAAACACGTGGGGGAGCGATATCGTACTCTTCAAACACGTCAAAGAACATATTTCGTGTTCGAATAGGATAATCAAGCGAGGACTTGTGAGATTTATGCGCCGATGTAAATTCATGCGATAGCTAATACGAGTGTGTGTCGCAACTGGAGAAACTAATAATTATACCACCGCTTGCATGTACAGAGATAATAGAGGGGGTGGGGCACCGTTGTAGAATGCAATTTACAGTAATAGTATCGCGATAAGGAAATCTGATACGATTTGTAATAACGATATCATAGTCAATTACGGAAAATTATTATATTCACTTTATCGATCAGACGACGAATTTTCCTTTGCCGAAAATTAATGGTCAAACTTTTGTTATTTTCCTTACTTTCTTCAAGAAGAAATATATATTTTAATTTTTTTTAGAAAATTAACAAACTCTGCGTCTTTTGTAGGGATTTAAAGTCAGGTCTCTCGCAAAGGAAATGTAAATAAAAACTTTCAAAGTATATTTCAAAAGTACGAAATATTTCAACCTTAAAGAGAATAGTTCGTTTTTTTTTTTTTTGTTTTATTGCAATAGAGTAATGATCAAAAGAGTCGCAGTTAATTGAACACGAGTGCTACTCCCTTTTTCCTTAATTAAATATTCCACTATGCGAGTTTTTCTCGTGTAAATTATACACGTTGCAAAAATTCTTATTTTTTTTTCTTCTTCTTTCGACGTGAAATCTATCGTGTTAATTTTTAGGTAGTTTCGATCATCGTTTCCTTTTTCTTTTTCCCCTTATATGCGTAATTTTCTCGGCACTGTTTATCAAGTTTAAATTTGCACGCATTTGTTTATGTTAAAGTAATTAGGTCAGAATTAATATTGGTTGCGATACGGTAATTGGTCGGGATACTTCGACGTGCTCTCTTCGCGAACTCTTGGGAATAGCGGTGAATATTTCGTAGGAAACGAAACGAATATTAAGAATTGTGAATTTTAAAAAGAGATGGTGAAAAATTCGAAATAATATTCACGAAAGTAAGAAATTAATGATTACGAGGTAGAATATTAAGAAATGAATTATTTCCCTCCCTTTTTTTTTTTTAAATTCACAATGAAAGTTTTAATTATAACTATCCAGAGAATATTTTATATCGAGAGTCGAGAAACAAATTAATCGCTTTATCGTAATACTTAATTTTATTCGCAATGTATTACGTAGAATTCGTTTCGCAAATTTATTATACGAAGAAATTAAACCCGACTCTCGTAGAATATTTTCCGATCAATACTAAAAAATACTACGAAAATTTTATTTGCAACTTTATCGAAAAGAAAGAGAAGGAAGAGAAAAAAAAAAAGAAGAAGAACGTGTTCGATCGGGTGGTCGGATTTTGAGGTCGAGACCATTGTTTGCGATTTTGCAGACACTTTTCTATAGGTTGAATCGTTCGTGAATGTTTTTTTTCTTTATTCTTTTCTTCTGTTTGCCCTCCGATCGGATAGGTGCGCGGAGCTATGCACGGGGATCGAAATTAAGGGTAACTGAGGATCATATTGGGAACGGATGGACGTGGTCGAGAGGGAAGAGTCGGTTCGAATTGGAACCCTTTTGTTCGCGGTGCTGGGTTGTTTTATTAATTGAGATATCCGGGTCACCGAGGATCCCTTTCTTCTTCTGGGTCTAATTGAATCGAAGGTGGTTCCTATCGGGTTAAGTATCGTCTTGGTCATCTTTGACCATCCATTAAACCTCCGACAATAGGAATATCGAGGAATCGGTTAATCGTGATTCGTTTAATTTTTTCGAATATCGATTATTAATCAGGGAAAATTGTTAAGTAAAAATTCGAACAGAAATAAATTTGCTCGAGAATTTAAGTGGTTATCTATTAAACTTTCAAATAATAGGAAAATCGAGGAGGAAAATGGATCGATCCAGTGTTTTAACCCTTCGATTATCGATTTCAACATTAAATCGTTAGATCATAGTATGATATTTACGATTCATAAATAACGGGGATAAACATAGAAGACAGAATTCAATGTGCACAAGCTTTAATTTATTAAAAGCGATGATTTATTTCAGGATAGCAATTCCAATATCTCCCTGTTAATTTCAAATTTAATGTATATTCACATTGTGCGTTATTTTATAAAGTAAGTCAGTTTATTATAATCTTATACGTCGTGTAAAATTGATATTAAATAAACATGCGAGTGAATCCAATAATTCTCTATCCAGAAATTTCTAAAAAAAGCAAAAGCTTCTAAAATCAAGAACAATCAAGTAGAGGTATTTTCGAGTTTCGAGTTGGTCGATTCGATCATAAAACTGTTGAGATAACGTTTCGGAAACATTTGCCTTGGAGGAGGAAATATTTAGCGAGAAAAGCCAGAAGGGTTGATGCTCTCTAGCGCGAAAGATGACGATGAAGAAAAACATCCCTAAATAAATTTCGAACGTACAAGGCAAATTTACACTTTTTTCCATCTCGAACGAATCCATCCATCCATCCGTCCATTCGTTTAAAGCGAAGAAACTATTCTTTCTTTTCGAGGTAAAATGCACACGCGAGCAATATTTATTCGCCCAAAATTTAAATTTTCATTTCTAATCTCCTGCATCTTTTACATGGTTATAAAAAATGAAGGGAGAATTGGCGAAACTCGGGCCTTGTTGTTGTTGATCTCTCGTTACGGTGAAAAATTGCACGACCGGTTTCAAAATTCGTCGATACACCGGAGGGTCGACGTCGTTTATTAAACGATTTCACGGTGGGCCGAGCGGCATCGCGATTTTATAATATCCACGCGGCGGATATATGGACTGAGCCCGCATACGAATACAAATATCGTTGCTTTCGATGGACTTTGTTGGAAAATTCGCTCTCCCAGCGGGGGATCTATCAGATTCGTTAATTTCTGAATTTTTTTTTCACCAGATTTGCGAAATTTCTCTCTCTCTCTCTTTTTTTTTTATTACAGTTTAACGTTTGGTTAATTTTCGAAATAGATTTTTTTATCCTTTAAAAATTTAGTGGCTAATTTTTGAAGTAGATATTTTTTTTTTAAAGAGAGTGGAAATTTTTATTTTTTAAATTCTGTGACGTAGATCGAGGATTTAGGAATTTTTGTGAAATCAGGCTGGTGGATAAATTTTGTATTTTTGTTGCTGGGGGATGCTGTATTGTAAACTGAAATTGAGTTTTCAAGAATGTGTTCAAATGATCGGTGAAGAGTTTAATCACGTTGACGAATTTTCAAATTCAATTTTCTGAAAAAATGGAAAAATTTCATTTTGTCACTCGACATTTTACGTATATCCTCAGTTCAAACGTTATATAAAACGTTCGTTTTTTTTAAACAATTGTATCCTAGATACCTTTAATTTCCTTACAACAATAATTATCTAAGAAAAGAAAGAGAAACAATACACGATACCCAATATGATCTTACCAAACGTAATCAAATATCACATCAAACGTTATCAAACGTAATATTACGCAGGTGGAGAAACGTGAAGGAATTATGAAACGAATTCTTAATCATATTTCTAAAAATAAATTATATATTGCAATTTAATCAACGAAACATCAACAAAACAATCCTTCTTGAAAATACCGATCTCAACGCCATTATCCTATAGCCGCACTGAATCTGAAATTGTGTAACAGATCAACGAGATAATAATTTTCGAACCAAGAACGATTTCATTTTCTCGGCTAGGAAAGGATAAAAAATTCATAAAGCAGCCCTCGCTCTACTAATTAAACTCCCCATCCTCTTTTCCCCCAACTTCGCAACCAAAATAGCAACCCCTCCCTCTCTCTCTCTCTCTCTCTCAGGTTTCTAATTCCTTGGTCTATACTCCAAGTTAGGGAGTAATCGTACCCCGGAGGAAGCACTAAACCGTTTCTCCAAGGTGGAATCCGTTCTTTCGCGCCCGCCTCGATTGAAATTAGAGAAACGAAAGGGGATGCACTCCCCATCGATTCGCAATCGGCGTGAAAGTTGTTTCATCCTCGTTCCCCGGAATCAAAGAGGCGAAGTCGTCTTCCTCGATGTCTCGTTACCGATTCTCTCTCTCTCTCTTCTCTCTTCCTTCTCTCGCCTCTTCTCCCTTTGTCCTTTTTTCACTTCTCTATCGACCATTGTCGACGAGGGGGATGCGAAGGGAGAGCGGGGCGGATGCTTTGGCCGGAAATACGATTTGTCCCGTGCTGAGAACGCTCTCTCTTTCTCTTTCTGTCATCTCGATCGATCACCTTTCTCGATCGACCGGCTGGATCGACTGACGTTTATTTAGACGTAGCTATTATTGGGCTGGTGTTCCTTTCACGCGTGTCGCGATTGGTATGATTAACTCGCGCGATGGCGTTCGAACAGGAAGTGACGAAGCGTTTGGAATTCGAGAGGGAGGAATTCTTTTTAAATATTTTAATAAAATAAGTATCTTTCTTATGTATTTCCTTTTGTTATTAGAGATGAGAAATCAGCAGAAATGTGATGATTATAGCTCTGTATATTGGAAAGATTGGAAATTGCCTTTGAAAGTATCGTGAATTATCCTACAACTTTTGGCGAATAAATAATTCTCGAGATAAAAATGAGATATAAAATTAAAATTCTCATCTGTTTCTTAAATATAAGTAACAGAATGCTCACCGCGCACTTATAATCGCGGTTAGAAGAGCGATGATGAAATTTCTGGTGATTAAGAGACAAGGTATGCGTTGTGGTCAAATCTAATACGTAATGGCAATAGATTACGCAATAGGTAATCGGAATGTAGGAGATAACAAATCAGGCTCTTAAGAACAAAACTTTCCATTATTGGAGGATCAAAAGAATAAATACGTTTATTTATCGCGTCACGCGCATAGAATGTGCGCATATATTTTTTTACTCGCCTTTTTAGCGTGTAATCTAACCTCTATTGCATTTCCATAACTTAACAGTGTTTTAAGAAATAAGAATGTTGTCAAAATGCTGTTATTTATTTTTTAAGCAGACTAACAGCCATATATATTTTTTTTCAACTCGTCGTAAAAATTCAATGCGACAGAGAGTTAAATAAATAATCTTCTGTCTCTTGTGCATGTATGCAAGGAAAGTTTTGCTTTGATAAAAAACAAAAAAAAAGAGGTAACGAAGGTTAAGGGTGTCTCGAACACCTCTCGTACACACAATGTTTTTTAAAAAGTCTCTGACAAAGGATTTCGAAAGACATCTGTCCTGCTGGCTTTTCATACGTCGTTAAGATCGGTTGAAAAGCCTCGAGAGAAGAAAATATATATTGCTCTATTTGAAGAACTCGAGGAGGCTCTTTCGCATTTCGAAAGCATTCTTGTTCCACGAAGAAATTGTCCTCCCCGTACAATGGCATCTTTTCTACCCTTATCATGGTTTACACAAATTTTTTTCCTCCCCCGCCCCCTCGCCTTTTCATACCCTTCTCCTTTATCGAAATACGTGACCAAGTCGCCAATATTGTATAACGAGCAATTAGAATGGAATGGCTTTCGATGGATACAAATTCTTTTCTTTTTTCCTTTTCGTTAATTTCACAATTCCATTGAACGATGTATTAATTATTATTATTATTATTTTTAATAATGTTTCACGCTTATCTCGTCGAACAAAAATCTATTATCTTTTGTGGAAAGTTGAAGTCGGGTGTAGATTTATTATTTTTTATTATTTAAGAATATATAATATTTTGCAATATGAATACGAATTGTTCAATCTAATTCTCCATTACATACTCGTTAAATTTGCATTTTTTTTGGAATGAAAAATTTCCTTTACTTTTTCTTCTTTCTTTTTTTTATCAACCCTTGAGTATCTATACGAACGAAGCGTTTGTCAGAGAAAATCCAATAAATTCGATCCCTGCCTCAAATTAACATTTCAAGATATGATCAACGGGCTGGTAATATTTATAGGAAAGTCTGGATCGGTTCCAATCCCGACAAACTGGCTTCCTTTTTTTTTCCCCCTTTCCCAGATGCCAGATAGGAAATCGTGAAATTATTTCTTTTTTTTTTGCCATCCCCTTTAGAAATTTACGAGGTCGAGCCGAACGAATTCGAAACGAAAACACGCCTCTCCTGTAATGAGAGCAGAGGTCTCCATTATTCCATCGATATATCTCTCGTTTCTCTGCGGATCGATATTTTTACAATCTCCTTGACTCGATCCGATCTTTCGAGATTTTTAACAATTTTCTCTCCTTCCATTTTTATTCAATCCACATTTCCCGCACAAATAATTTCTGGGATAGCAGCTTCGATGATTCCAACCAATCCCAAAATCATTCGAGCACATCCAAAATGTGAAAAAGATCCCAAAATTACCTTTCCCATCTCTTAAATTTTATCCTACACCTCTGGGATAAGCCGTGTTACGATAGGAAAAGAAAAAACAGATGGGAAGTCAGAAGCACCGCCCTTCTCCCCGCAGCACACGTGCTTTTTTCCTTGCTCCAGTGTCCAGTTTCCGTGGGCGAAATAACTGCAAATATTTTCTCAAACGGATCGGCGACGGCCGATTTTTCAAACATATATCTGACCAACCACGCGATGCTCCGCCGTGCTATTTGCAGCGGCCAGTGGAAAAGCTTTAAGCTCGATCTGGCATCGGACCAATTTCGCGTCGATCGCGAACCCCGTACACGTTTCACCGTTACCGACTCGCTTCAGAGGGGGAGGGGGTGGAAATAAAACAGAGGGAGGAGGAGGGGTGGGGAAAAAAAGGAAACGGAGCTCGTGAATAACCCCATCGGCGTGTAATCAGCGCACGGGGAATGTCCAGAGGCGCTTTATTAAACCGATATGAGTTTTTCGGTTTCGATTTGATTTACCCCACCGCGATCTCTGTCCGATGCTTGCCGCATCGACAATATTATCTCTGTTGGAAAAAAAAAAACACTCCACTGCCACGTGCATTCTCCTCCCTTCGAATTAATAGCCTTCCAGCTGGCTACGTCTGCGCGGGATTTTGGATTTTTTGCGGTCGAGGTAATCTTTCCCTCCTTTTCTCTTTTTCTCTCTCGTTTCCCTCTTGTTTGCGGTTTGAAAAGAAAGTAGATATTTAAAATATTTCCGAGTTTTTTGGAAATTTGGAAGTTTTCTTTTTTCGATTCGAAGGTAGCAGCCTCTCTCTTTTTTTTTTGCGTTGAAGAATGTTTTTAAATTTTGTTTATATATATATGGATGTTTTTCAAATTTTCTGCATTTTCTGCTCTTTTGTACGCTTATTTCAAGCCAAGTTCGATGAAATGAGTTTGTTTTGTATCGTATATTTTCGAGGATATTTTTCTTCGTAAAATTTGATTATTCCTTTTACAGAGGCAGTATTTGTGTTTTCGATTTCTCTCGAACGAGGGAAAAAGTACGCGTTTTCCTTTTATTTATTTACTTTTGTTTGTCTGCACTATCGCGTGGTTTTTTTTTCTTTCTTTTTTTTTTTTTTTTTTATTTCCTTGAAAATCGAAATTTTCCGCGTTACGTCAAATTTTATCGAAATTACTTTCATTGCGAGATAGCGAAAGCTTCTTCTTTTTGTACGATACGGGAATTTTATAGTAAATTTTAATATTCCGTTAATGGAACGGGTCACGTTTTAGGTTTCCGAGGATTAGAAGGGGAGATTATTATTATTATTATTATTATTTTTTTTTTATTTCTCATGCTTTTAGTAAAATGTAGATTTCGAGGGATTTGGTCGAGGTTAAAGGAACAATTTCTTTTCACAGCGTATGCGGATTTAAATTCTTTTTTTTCACGTTGAATTAATGCTTCGTTCGTCCGGGTACAAATTAATTGTTTCTCTTTATTTTTATTTTCTGTATTCTGTATAGGAAAAACTTTTTTTTCTACAAATTTACAATCATTAATCAAAAAAAAATATATATATATATATATATATATATATATATATATATATATATATATATATTAAACCTCTTTAATAAGTTTCTTTTAATAAAACTTTAATCCTAATCACGTATATTAAATAAATCAAATAAGATAAAGAAATTATTCTGGCTGAAAGAAACACGGTAGCCTTTGAATCTATTAGATAACAACAGGAATGATAACAGCACGAATAATATTAACGGTTCCGTTTAATTTTATAATTCGATTTAATCGTAATACCTCCTACAATGTCGAAATATCACCGCCTCACTTTCAATCGTAATTAGTCGTTTAATCGAAAGACACCGCGAGAATTCCCTTAAGATAGGGAGATACCGCGATTCGTGCCAGGAATCGCTTTAAAAATCGCCTTCGTAAGCACAACAGGCTATTCCCTTTCATCGTTTCTTCTCGACTCGAGCAAATTTCATTACAAATATATCGATCTTGTATCTTGGAGAATAAATTTCTTTTTCCTTACTCCTTTTTTTCTTCTTTCTCTCATGGAAAATGATACATTAATCGAATCGGTACACGGGGCTGTGTACAAAGATCCTCGTTAATTATTTAACCGTGGCGGCGAGCGAATTCGGCCGGCAGCGGGACTAATTTCAATTGTAATAAGGGGGTTATCCGGCGCGGTGTAGAACAGCGTAATTCGAAGGATGCTAGAGACGGCTAGAGTAAATTTGGACGAGCACGTGCGTCCGCGCAGATGTTGCCCAATGACGGCACGTATAAACTTGGAATTTAGAGTATGATGGAAACAGTCTGGGAATCGGTAGACGGTATCAAGAGCTTGCAGAGCTTGCCTCCGGTGTCATTGCCGCCGTTCTGCTATCCCATCCGGAGTTTAAAGCATACCGTTATATATGTATTTCCGTTGGTTAAATCCATCGTGCTTCCGGTAACAGGGAAATTGATTGCTCTGTAAATTGTTTGAAGCGCGTATTGTGCTTTTTTTTTCTTTTTTTTCTTGCTCTTGGTAGCAACGTTTTAAACAATAGATATTTCGGTAGAGTTTTGCGATATTTTAGATATATTTGGTATTTTGTTAATTGTCTCGATCGACTTAATATTTTGCTATTTGTAAAGATAAATTATTTTTGGATATGGATATTGAATTTTTTTATTTTGGGATTTCGTTTAAAATTTTTATATTTTAGGAAAATTATTTTTGGAAAATTTTTTTTTACTTCTTTGAAATTATATTTTTTTTATAGAACATATATTTTAGGAAGCGTATGTATTTTTTCTTCTTTTTTATCGCACGATTCGACGATTTCAGTTTTCAGTGGTTTTGTATATTTTAGATCTTGGAATAATTTCAATATTTTATCTTCTTCAAATACACGTGTATTTTAGCTATTACACAGTTTGTGTACTTTAAGATTTTTATATATTTCATGCTTCTGAATGTCTTGTATACACGTTCGATACCGTTCAACGAGAAAGTATTTTTCTTTTTTTCTTTTTCGCGATAAATTATTATTTATTAATATTGACGTACCGCTTCCACGATTCTGTTTAACCTATATGCGACGTAACCTATTTTGTGCACATTATTTTTAAACCGGTCGAGCCTGAAATATGCAAAGAGCTATTTTCCTATTCAAGTAAATTTAATTTTTATATACTTGCAAAAATTTAAAATAATTTTTCATACGTTCGCGAAACCGTACAATATATTCCCTTTTCAAATGACAATTTATATTCCAAATTACTCAATAACGAAATATTTCAACTCACTCTCACCATAAATCATCCATATATTCTTTCTCTCTCCCTCAATCAACAATCAAAAACATAGGAAATTATGTATAAAAATAGTTTTGCAAAGATCTGGAAAAATCGGCAAATTTCCAAAAGTATATCCCTCCCTTTTCCTCTAATCCCGATTTTCGGTATCTACCATCTGCTACGGGGGAGGGGATGGATCCTCCTCCCCCTTCCTCCGTGAAAGGTCACGGATAACCGGCCAAAAGGGGGGATGGAGGAAGTAGAACGGATGGGGGTGGCGGAGAGATAAAAAGGGGATTAAGATGCGGATTCCCGCCCCCTCCTCCCCGTTCTTCCGTGTAATTGTAAACTTGTAGCCGGCCATAAATTTCCCTGGGACGGGCGGCGGGGGGCTTACTTTTAAAATTTAGTATTCACGTGTACGCGTTTCGGGGAGAGGGGAGGGGGGATCCATTGTTCTCTCTGGCCGGTTCCTTTTTCGGTAGGGGTCGAAAAAGTAGGCGGAGAGAAAGAGGGAGAGGAGAGGAGAGAAGGGGTAATTCTATCGCGAGGGTTGATGCATTGATAAGAAAAGTTGGTGAAGGCCTTCTTTGTCTCGGCTCCACCCCTTTTTGTCGCGCTCGCGCCACTCTGGAGAACTTTTCGACTCGTCTCGGTTCAACGAGCGTATATATTCCTCTCCAGGATTTTTCCCTCTCTCCTCGTCGTTGTTGTTGTTATTGTTGTTGTTGTTGATAGGAGAGAAATGTTCGTATGGGTTCCCGTTGTTTCATCGGGTTGTTCCAGACGAGGGAGGCCATTTAAATGTCTCCCTTGGTTTGGTTTTAACGAAGAATGTTGAATGGTTTCGAGGAGGAAGGGAAGAAATTCTTTCTTTTAGCAAGTAATATTCCCTTGATACGAATTTTTGAATAATATATATTGTGTGTACGATTTGATTTTTTCTTTTTTAGAATCGTTCATTTCTTTTTGATATTCGATTACCTTGCTAATAAATACTGTATTATTTACATTTTTCTTGCGCACGCGATCTCGTAAACCAGAGCTATTCATCATTCAAAGTCACCACGATCGAGTCATACCGTCGAATTAATTCCAACCCCCTCTAGCTGTGCATGCTGTACATACTGTCTCAACCTGTCTGCCATTCCTCAAACCTAAACCATCTCAAACTTTCCGAATCTACGAGAGAAAAAAAGGAAAATATTCGTTCGGAATTGGAATACGTGAAACGAAGGGAGGAATCTGATTTTCTAAAAAAAAATTGCAGACAGGAGAAGGATACCAGGGTTCACCTTTTTTTCTCGTATAATTCTGATATAATTCTTCCACAATCCTCCGCTTCATCCTCCACCTTCGTTCCAAATCAATTCACCGAGACGATTCACTTTTCTTCCCTCCCTTTTTCTCTTCCTCTCCCTTTCTTATTATTACTATTATTATTATTATTGTTATTGTTATTATTATTATTATTATTCCTCCTTTCGGCGAAAAATCTTGTATCCAGCCTTTTCCCATTCCCGTAGAAAACGAGATTCGCGTTAGGGTGGTTGGTGTAATTTTCGCGAGAGCGAGGACAACCGTCGGAGAAAAATGTTCCTTCTTTAATGACGTGTCACCGGCGCGAACTTAGGGGAACTGGTTTCTATTAAAACTTACTCCACGGATTGTTTTCTTGGGCTCGGACCCGGTTCATCCTCCCCCTCATCAGGAGGTTCCTCCGCAAGAAGCAACGTTTAGAAACAACGTTTCGATAGGAGGAGGTCTCGTTGAATTTGCTTTAAAAATTGTGACGATTAGTTTCGAGCAGGGATTCTTTTTCTTTTTGGCGAATATTTTTCCGTTTGTCATTTTCATTAATATTTTTCTCCTCAATAATAAGTTCCACTGTTAATTAGGAAAGAGAGGAATTAAACAATTTAGATAAATTTCGTTGGTTGAAGCGAGAAAAGACCTAAAAAGTTGCGGTAAACTTCGTTCGATCGACGAGGATCGATCGAACATGGCTCCCCGGCGAAACAACGTAAGCAATACCGAAACGATCTTGTTGCATTAACTTGGGAACAAATATACATTTTGCTAATTAATCGGCGCCGGATCGCTCGATGCAAATATTGAAGCTGATCGCGGTCTCGAAATACACGGCCGTCGAAATTCGGTCAACGCGTGTATAATATGGAAGCATGCGCGGATCGTCGCTAACGATATCAGCCTGTTTATTATTATCCATGGAATGCGAGTCGAAAGGATGATAATCAAACGCAAACTACGAGTTTGCTACCGAGTTAATTATTCGAACTTTTTCTTTCCAATCCTTTCAGCTTCGAGTGATCCTTGTGATCTTTAAGCTGAATTTGAAATTATCAAAGTAATTTCTTACGTTTGATAGATATAATAATCGTTAACCAGCAGCGTTTTCTTTATTTTTAGATTCATGTTCGAATATCGGTTATTTAATAATTATATTCGAACACGTAAGATACGTATTTATAATATATGTGAAAGTATACGAAGGTAGATTCGGGTATGGTATTTATTTTTGTTTTTGTTCGTCTCCGTGTTAATCCTACGACGATTCGAATACATGGAAATATTTACATCGACGAGGAATAACTTTCCCACGTCTTCATTTCCTCAAAAGCGCTCGACCACTCGACATCGTTCTCCTTGCTATTCGTCGCCCATTCTCGGAGGAAAATATATATATATACATATATAAATTTTTATATAATTTCTCGTTCCATTAAAAATTCAAAGGATTAAGTTTGGATCGTTGCAACGATTTCTAAAACTTCCCTCGAAGAAATTCACCCTCGATCTCTGTTCTAAACGTTTCGGGAAGGGAAAGGAGATGGAGAGAGTTCCACTCGAAGAATCCTCCCTCTTATTTCCAGAAACGCAACCACATAAAGGAGAGAATATTCCCAAGGAAAGGGGAGGGGAACGTAAATAGTGTGAAGACACCTCTTCCTCCTCGTAGGTGGCGAAAGAGACGACCCCTTTTTCGCAGCCTGGCCGATAAACATCTCTGTTCGACGGTTTGCCACTCGATGGAGATCGAGAAGAAGAAACTGGATTCGGAAACTGCTCTGTTCCCCACCTTTTCTCGAGGATAAAACCTGAAATACTTCGAATTTTCGGTTAACCTTAAGGCGAACTCGTCCTTGGGAACGAAAATGGTTGCCACTCCGCGGTCTTTCTCTCTTTGTTTATGGTGGTTTCACGGTGGTTGAGGAAGAGGGAAGGATATTTTGGTGAAATTGGAAGATGCGTTCATTTTATGATGAGATGAGAATATTTCAAGGGAATTTGTGCAATTATGAAAGGAGAGAGGAAGGGAGAATAGTTTAACTGTTTACCAAGTGTTTTCAACTCGATCAATTTGTAAATATTTGAAGAGAATTTATGTGTATATATGTGTGATACCGGTGCTTAAAAAGTAAGCACGTGTTGATTTTACGATATTTATATTTTAATATTGTTAGAAGAAAGTTGTCTCTGGAAGCTTTGGAATTTCAATCGATTTTATTATCTTACACCTTCAGTGGACAATTTGGATCGTTTATGATGTAAATGGAACGAGCATTGTAAGTTTCTTTCAAGAGATTTTCTTTTTAGATTTTTTATCATCTTGTAATCAAAAATACAGGCTTGGATAAATAATTTCAGAATTTTTCGAGAATCAAGAGCAGTGGAAAAAAAAAAAAAAGAAAAAATAACTAACCTAAAATATAATATGAAAAATATATTTGCCCGCAATCAAATTAAAACAACAAATAAAAAACAAAAAGGGAAGAGAAATGAGCGCAAAAATAAAAAATAAAAAAAAGAAAAAGAAGAAAAAATCAATCTTCGTTTTTACGCATTCATTTATAAAAATAACGTTTCAAATTGAAATTAACTCCCCTTTTCAGTCCCGTTCCAAATATTTTTAAAAACGATTACTTGGGAGGATAATTAAATTTTGTAAATTAAAATTGCTCGTCCTGTAATCCATATTCGCCACAGCCTCGTTACGAGATTACGGGAAATAAAGTTTCCCGATTGTCTGAAAATTTGTTTCACCGTCGATCGTCGTTGAAAATCAACGAAAAGAGCGTGACCCGACGATTCCCTGGGATTTATCGTTTTCGATTATGCGTCGGGGAAACGGATTGAAACGATGCTTGATTAAAACGGGGTCGAAATTAAGGTGGATATTTGGCTCGAGAAGCCGATTTCTCTTTACTTTTTTATCGATGAATACGGATATTGACAGTGTTCTCGTATTTTCTTTTTCTTTTTCTTTTTTTTTTTTTTTTTACAGTGCTAGTTAATTGGGTTCTTTTTTTTTTTTTATGAAAGAGTAATTACACGTATATGTATATATCGGTCTTTGATGGATATCGATTTTTTTTTTCTCCTCGTTTTTATTATACTCTACAGGGATGTGATATCTTTTTTCTTCTTGTTCTAGTAGTAGTAGTTCTATTTTGAAGATTTAATAACGAACGTTTTTAATTTTATTTTGTTCAAGTAGGTACTTTTCTTTTCTTTTTTTTTTATTCTCTAGATTTTTAGAATTTCTAGAACTCTTTTTGCTTTTGAACGCGAGGAATGTAATTTCGTTTTATCGATAAATGTTAGATTTTTGTTTATACTCGTGAGTTTCTCTCTTTAGAAATTTATCGTTGTTATTTTATTGTTTAGAAATAGTTATAATTTTTTTTTAATAATATTAGGTTCGTTTTGGGAATATAATAAACGTAAGATCACTGAAACTTTTTTCTTTTTTTGGCCTCCAGAGATTCGAGATAAAGCAACTTCCTTCGAGTAAAAGTTATTAAAAGATTCTTATCGATTCTTTCCTTTAAATATAATTCTTTAAACTTGGTACATTTTAAAAAGAAAATGTAAACGGAAAAGATCGACTAACAACGCAAAAAATGGAAAAAAAAAGGAGAAAGGAGAAGAAAAGAATGGAACGAATTGCATAGTTCATGAAATGCATCTTACTGTTTAACAACCTCTCACAGGAAATTCCGTTAAAAACTTCTTCGCGAAACTTATTCTTCTTCACGTAAATAAATCTGCATATTTTTTTCGAATAGAAAGAAGAGTAAAAAACGTAGAGAGAACTACGTTGAACTCTCTGTACCTAGGAGGGAAAAAACTTTGCCCAACTTATATTTTGCATTCAAGAAGATACAGAGTAATCAACGTTCAAGAACACGTGAAAATCTTATCTGATTTTCAGTCATTTTTGCTTTTTCTCGAAATCCATCCTCCACGGAATCAATCACAATTTCAAAATGGAAATATCAATTACAAGTTTTATTTTTATTAACAAAATATATCGTATCATGTTATCTGCAATAAGATAACTGATAAAAAGAAGCTCGAAAGGAGAGAAAAAAGAATTTATACTTTCAGTATTCTGACTGATCAAAAAAAAAAAAAACCAACCCATATAATTTTTACAAAATTAATACAAATCTATATTCATCGTACTTCTCCATTCTATAAAGGGAGAAAAAAAAACTTAAGAAGAATTGAACGAGAAACGAAGAGGAGAGCGAAAAGAAACACGAAGAAGAAGAAGAAGAAGAAGAAGAAGGGGACTTACGTACGCTGGAAACCCGTAGGTGAAATTAAAAAAGAGCAGAGAACTTGTTAGAGAACATTCAATGTTCAGCCTCGCTCTCGAAGAGGAGGGGTTGGTCGATGGCGGAAGTTTGGCGTCGAGGTTGGGAAAAGTTGGTCGAAGGTCGAGACTGTATATATATTTTTTCGAGAATCGATTCGAGGCGAGCGTGGAGCGGAGATTCTTCCTCCTGGTGGTCGTCGAAGAACACGTAAACGTTTCGATGGAATGGGCGAAGGCACGCGATTCGTTAACCAAATGATTTTGAGAGAGGCCGCCTCGATGGCCCGGGGGACCAACAGAGAGAGAGAGAAAGCGACTCGAACAAGTTTAACTTCTGTTCTCGTCTCGTTGGATTATTGCAAGCCTCGTTAACGTTTGTCTCTCGTCCTCTTCGAGGCCCCCTCTTTCCCTCCTTTGCCGTTAGTTAGTCGTTGGAGTCGTACCAAATTAGAAAATTGATGAAGCAATTGTTATCGCGATGCTACCATGTTTGCCTTGCCTCCGAAACGATTATCGCGTTAGCCACGAAGCGGAGAGAAAGATTTTCTCTTTCCACTCTTACTTTAAGTGCGTTAAAATGTTTTATGCATAAATTTAGATTTTGATGGAATTAATAATGGAAATGGAGTAATATATATCTTTTCATCGCGCGTAATCTAATTGAATCGGAATTCTCTTTAAAGAGAATATATAAATCGTATTCCAAGTCGTATTTTTACCACTCGACTTCTTCTGATCTTCCTGAAAAAAAAAGTAAATTCATTCTCTTCGAAATCTCTCCCCCACGAGTTCCTCCAACTACTCGGACTCCATAATCGTTGAATAAAATTTCTCCCCTTACATCCCCCTTTCGCCCATTTCGGGATACGAGGTAATTTTTGCCAAAACCGCGAAAAAGAAAGAAGAAGAAGAAGAATAAAGGAAGACTCGTCATATAAATTCATTCCTTACTGCTAAATAAACGTTACGAAACAAGCAATTTCCAACCCTCGTCCTATTCTTATTCGTCTGCAAACCGCGAAATTTGGGAAAATAAACGAAGTAAGGAAGAAACGTCCAACTTTTTTCCGAGAGGAAACAACGAGGTAAGAGTAAGAAAGAAAGAAAGGAGAGGGAGAAAATATTAATTATATTATCCCAACTTTTAACAGGATCGTGCCCCTCTTCGCTCTCCCTATTCTTTCTCTCGTGCTCCTCTTTTCTCTTCTTTTTCGCCACGTATTTTCGTTCATATTCCTCGTTTTTTTTAGGGGGAGGCGGCCGTGTTCGTTTCACCGTGCTCGACTTTGCGACACGGTCGTGTCGCGGCGCCTGGATTTATACGGCTATCGGATACAGGGTGTCGACGCTTTCGACGAATTTTTGGAGGTGGCGACGAGCGGTTAATTGGACGTAGATTTTTTCCCCTTTTTTCTCTCTCTTTTTTTTCCCCCGAGTATCTCGGGTCGCCTAGATTTTTTTCGTTTCGGGGATGGGAAATGGACGCGAGTCGAGGATGGATGCGATTTTTTTTCCATGGAATTTTTCCCTCGCCCAAGAATTTCGTATTTCGTATATAAAATATGAAATACCACTATATAAATTACGAAGGTTAAACGAATTAAACTAGATCTTTGTTGGAAGCATAAAATATTCGATCGAAAGGAAATCCGTTTATTTCGATTATTTCGACAAATTATTACATTATTGCTATTCTCTCTGATCTTTACATATATACGTAAAATTCGTACGCAACGTATACACGTCTCTTTTCGGTGGTTTCAGGCGCTTTAACGCGCGACACACGCATGGATTCACGGAATAATAACCGGTGTCGCGAATTCTTGGCCATTACGATGATAATCAATGTAATTAAAGCCGGCGTCGCGGGCAACAGAGGAGGGAAAAGGTGTGCAACGATCACGCTCGACCACGTTCCCGAGATTAAGCGAGATTAAATAGAGTTTCGAGTCGACGAGAGGAAACGACGGAGACAATGGGGGAGGGTTGGCGGTGCGCCGCCGCTCCTTTTAAAAAAGCGTGGCCGCCGCGGAAAGACTTGAGGCGCAATTAAAACGGCAATTAACGCGGCGCTGCGCGTTATTGAGGAACGGAGGGGGGCGAATTATCGGGCGGGCGGCTTTGATAAATCGTCCCATTTCGAGTGGAAATTTTCAATTGTACCTCCGACGGTGGGCGGAATAAGGGACGCGGATACAAAGGAAGTGTATTTTTCATTTTCGATCGGGTCGTGCAATTTGAATGACAATTAACGTCGCTTACACCCCCCGGCGAGAGAGGGATTATGCAAATCCTCGGAGTGGTTCTTTTTTTTGTGGATAAACGCGGTGTATTCAGAGTCTATGAATCTGATATCGGGGTGTAGGGTTAGGTTAGGTCGGATCGATGCGGAGGAATTTGTTATTTTGCGTGAAATAATCGAAATTGATTTTGGCCGAGCCATGCGTCTCCCGTGGTATCTAGGAATACGTATCGAGTGTAAGTTAGGTTAGGTTGGATAGTTTTAATAAAACGTAACTTGTAGTGTATATGGTTATTAATTATACGTAAGTTAATAACAGTACAATTTCTTGGAATAACGGATGATATTTATTTGCTCACAGTTTATCACGCTCGCGTGTTATCACTTACAGCCACTTCTAATAACATTTCATTGCATTATCTCTACAAAATTCTCGCTCCTCGTACACGCTATATAACGTATCCCGTTAGATATTCCGTATATTTCGCTGGTTTTAATGAAACCGCACTCGCGTTCATTTGGAGCGGAACAAGCGGACCAGTTATTTCAATTATCGTGCATCATAGTCGAGCTGCCCAATTTTTACACTGTCCTTGGGGAGCATTCGTAACAAACGAAACACGGAATAATCAGGGAAGGTTCGTGAATTTTTCGTTGTGAACAGTTGTAAACAAATGATTTCGTTGGTGAAATTTTCCTCATTAAACTTACTGTCAACAGGTAATATCGTTAATTCATCTGTTTATAGAATCTGATTGACTCGATTAATCCGTGAAATAATTACACGAAAGATCGTAATTAATCGTTGATAATAAATCAAAACATTTTTCAAATTGCAAGCATTAAATGTATTTGGATCATTCTTCTATGGAAATTGTATTTTTAAAATAATTAATCGTTTGTAGGATAAACTATTGATCGATTCAATTTTCGTTTACATTATTTAACAACTTTTAATAGCTTTTTTTACGCAACTTTTAACTTTCGAAGTTTTATATCCCTTTTTACGTCTGTATTTAAATCACTTTTACTTGACCTGTGCACGGTGTAGCAGGTCTCTCTCTCTCGAGGCCGTTTTACACATCAAAATTGCAGATATGAAAGTAAAATTAATCCACTCTCCGTAAAAGCAGCCGGTGAATTTGAAAATTGGAACTTTATCCATGAATTTTCTCCTCCGAGAGGAGATCGAGCCCTTTGAGTGCCATTCCACGTTCTTTCCTTCGAGGTTTACGTTACACGGCCAACCCTAATGGCTTGCTTAAATCGACCCTCCCCCCCTTCCGACTTAATTCAGTTTCAATAATCGTCTCTATCGTTAATACGCCGCCCCTCGTTAATTTTCCACCGTGAAACCTTGCGCGTCTCGAATCGATTACGCGTAATGGAAGCTTGAAAAAAGAAAAGAGAACAGGCGTATAAATCTTTCAATTAATATCGCCCTTTATACTTACGTCGCTGCATTATCGGTCGAACTTCCTTGAAAAATTGGGAAAAAACCAAAATCTATAAATTCAAACACGCATTCGTAATCCTCTTATTCCTTAATTCGCTTGATCCACTCTAATCTAGTAGCTCAGCGGCGCGATTAGTCGTGCAAAGAAGAGGAAGAGGAAAAAAAGGAGGTCATTAAAACCTTATCAGGTTCGATGGTATGAAAATTCCTCCATGCTTCGGGGGAGAACGTTCGACGCGAAATAAATTACTGTAGGAAAGTGGCGCCCTCGTGTAATTCACCGACGAGCAACGAAAAAAACAGGGGGAGGGGGGCAATTGATCGTGGAAGATATAGCAAACGCGGGGGGTAAACAGCACGAGGGTCGATGATAACTCTCTCTCTCTCTCTTCCCCTCTCATAAATTATCCGCACGACGATTTATCAGGGAGGAGACCTGGTCGAAATTCCTGGAGCACGTGACAGAGGTGAAAGAGGGTCCATTTCCTTCGATCCCGGTATATATATCGGGTCACTCGACGCGTAATTCACGGCGAATGATGCTCCTTCGTTTCGTTAATTTCCCTTTGGAACTTGGTGAACAGTTGAGAAGAGGGGAGGAAGAAATCGACGTTGTGGGGGAAGATTTAGAGGAAACGACGAAGATTCTTTTATTGGGTGTGTAATCGTGGAAGAAGAATCGTGGATTGAAAAATCTGCTAGATTATTACGGGGCGAAGGATTCATTTCTTTATTGGGAAGAATTGCGGATAATTTTGGCAAAGAAAGAATTTCACCGTGGAATATCGGAGTTGATACCTGCGTTAAAATTAATATTTTTGACCCAGCTCGCTCTTATATTTGTAATAACATTACGACTTTTGCCTCGTGCAAATGTCCCTCCGAAATTTTCCCGGATATTATTAACGTCGCACTCGTTCTACGATTAGATAAAAATACCCAGGACCAAAAATGGAAGAGAGAAAGAGGGAGGGAAAAAAAAACAAATAAACGAAATAAACTCGTAAAGAGAGAGGAGAAAAAACGAAGACATAAAACCGGAAAGGCTGAAATGGAAACAAAGAGCGCGGAGAGATTCTCGGGACAATGATCCGAAGGGATCTAAAAGGGGATGGATCGAATCCATCCATGGAGTAAAAAAAAAAAAAAAAGAAAAAAAGAAAAACCCTCGTTTTTTACGAGGATTGAACAGAGAGACCCGTAAACGGATAAAGTAACTCGCGCCAGTAAATCCAGAAAAAGAAAACGAAAAAAAAAAAAAACGAAAGACAACAGCATGGCAGAATTTAGAGCAGAAGGAAAATTAGAGACTTGACTGCAATAAGATTGCAGGAAGCGGAGGGGGTGGTAAAAAAACGTCGCGATCTGGCCGCCTTGAAGGAGGAACGAAACCTAGAAATTGCGCAAAAGCGACGAAACGTAGACAAGGCAAGTTTCGTTAAATAAGAAGAAAGGAAGCGATAAAAAGTTGGTGGAAAACTGGAGGAAAGAGAGGACAGAAATGGAAATTTCTGAAGAAACGTAGCGATAAAAACGGTCGTGATTCGAAAAGCAAGAAGAAACAAGATGTATTCCCGAGTTTACCTATCTAGCTTCGTTCCATCTTTATATTTTGACACGACGAACACGTGACATTTCTTGGGATACACCCTCCCCTCCCTCTCTCTCTCTCGACAAACGAGAGCGAGAGAGTGGAACGAAACGGGGACAAAGGGAGCACGAAGATGGAAAGAGGAGGAGGTTAGTAAAACTTAAACTGGAGATTGGCGGAGGGAGAGAGAGAGAGATAGTCACTATCAATTTTCCTCTAATGGGAGTGCAGCGGCGTAACGAGGTCGTAGGGAGAGGAGAGTGTCGCGAGTGATCGCACTCGCGGTAACGAACTCGGGACACATTGTGTCGGGGGACGTTAATGACGTAACGAGAGAATCGACGATGCTCGGGCTCCACGTCCTCGGATTTTCCCTAAATTTACCACGATTACCTCTCTTTACCGAGACACGAACCGCAGATGAGATGGCTCTGCGTGCGTGGTGGTGGTGGTGGTGGGTCGCTTCACCAACGTCAGAGCTGATCTCTATCCCTCCCTGCCCCTTTCTGGAGGCTCGTTTATGGACGGTGGAATTGGTGAACGGAGGGGAGGGTTGAAGAGACTGCCAGGAGCGACCAGGATATTTTATAATTAATGGTAAATATCAAAAGCGAAGTCGCTTCTAGGGGGGTAATGGAGAGGAGAATTGGAGTTTGGCAAGTTTGTGGAGAGGCGGTATTTTTTAAAAATATCCACTATAAGTATTTTCATTTGAATATTTAATCTGAATTTTTAATATTCAAAAATTGAAATCTCTCTCTCTCTCTCTCTCTCTCTCTATATATATATATATATGTATGTAATTTGGTAACTGGTTTAAAGTAGACAGTTTTGATGTTATTTCGGATTTTTTTAAAACGAGATTTATCACTTCTGATAATATCCGCGTGTCTTATTTTGAGATCGATTTGAGATTGGGATGTTTCATTAACGATAGAATATTCTCTAGAAAGGAGTTCTTCGAGGCTTTCGATGAATCTTGCACCTCTGCACTTCCTCCGTGTTCCTCCAATTATCACTTTGTATTCAATTACGTACTTATAATATCACAACTTAATAATAACTTACCACGGTAATGTCAATTCCATATTCTTCAGTACCTTCGGAATATATAATATTAAACTTACTATATTATCAGAATACTTTACATATGATATTCCAGAGAGAGTAAAAAAGTAAAAAAAAAACATTTCAAAACATTTTTCCCCGCCTATCAAATTTATCTTCAGAGTGAGAAAATTCCAAGAAAAATTTACATACACGCGTAAAAAATCACATACATATTCCTTAATATCCTAGAGCATCCGATACACGATCTTTACCACAAATCAGAGTTTCGCCTCGCTGGAAAAAGGGAAATATCTCGATAAAGCCAGAGAGAAGAACCGTCGCTTGGAACGCTTTTAAAACCCCCTGACGATCGTCTGAAGGGAGGAGTTGGGCGGAAAAATGGCGCAGTCTAACGTTATAAACGCGAACGAGCTGACGACGCTAATGACGTAACGACGTACCTCTCTCTCTTTCTCTCTCTCTCTCTCTCTGGAAGGAGGAGGAGTCGCACGATTTCCCCCCTTGAATTTGCTCTCCTCGAACCGTTGGTGCGTGGCAAGGTTGCAAAAGTAAGCGATACCAGGGAGGGGGGAGGGGGCGTGACGTTTATGCCAGGCATGCGACACGTCGTTCACGTGTTGTACATTTGACAAATAAAATTTGCGTCCCGGCTGCGAATGGCAATTGTGAACGAGCTGGCTGCAAACCGTGACACGTTTCGTTTACGCGCGTATTCATGCTGCCGCCCGACGAGAAAGGGTATAAAATTACTCCGTTTCCACCGACGTTGCTTTATTGGGGGGGGGAGGAGAGAGAGCTGCGTTTTCCAACCCTGTTGCTGCACGCCATTTCTGCGTTGTTGCCACGGAACGTTGTGCGGTTTTCTCTTTTTCTCCGCTGATAAAACGCCGTCAAAGAGAGAAGTTTTGTTCCCAACCTAAGAGGAAAAGTTTCTCCGTCGATCGAATTGTGAATGTTTATCGATTATATGTAAGAGCGGATTTTCGTTTTAGAGTTATTACTAGTACTTGAAATTAATAATTTGGATTTAATTTTAATATGGATAATGAAGCTTTGTGAATTAATTGGACATGTTTGAGAATAACATGGAGGAATTTTTACGTAAGATTCTTCGGCTGATGGATCGTGTGCACGATAGTAATTGGAGTTATCGTTAGATTCAGCTCCCTATTTCTACGCGGAATATTACAGTTTATGCTGATTTTTAAGCTGATAAAGCGTTTAGAGAATTTTGCTGCAGGATCTCTACCCCTTCTCTCTCTCTATATATATGTATATATATATATACCGTGGAGGCAATTAAGGTTGCCATTAGACGCAGGTTTGCTCCCTTATTTCTACTCACTGCTAATGATTGCGTGATTGTTAAGCTGATAAAGCGTTTAGAGGATTTAAGCTTGGAAGATTTGTGCTGTTTGGAGTTGGCTCTCGTATAACGCGGGGGAGGGGGTAATTAAGAGCCAGATTTCTAATCTTGGAAACGGTATTAGGGTAGGATCGAAATCTTGGAGAAATTGGTAATAATGAAATTTTCGTAGTTTAAAAATTTTCTCGAAAAGATTAGGATAATTTCGCGCAAGTGCTCGAAGTTAGGTGTAAAAGATCGGATTCTCTATTTTTTTCCCGCAACTGGAGATAAGATTTCGTCACGATGAAGCCGTTTTTCTTTTTCTACGTTTGCAAAAGGTTTAATTGGGTCGCCTGAGATTGCTCGAAATTCTTCTCCCCTTGTAATTTCTTATCCGAAATTCGAAGTGAAATTAATTATACCGAGAAACATCGAGAAGCATCGTTTCCACTCGTGAAACATTCACGAGTTCGTAGTAGCAACTTTTCCTTCGCTCCATCTTTCCACCAGTATTTGCCACTTGATAACTTTCCACGTCCCAAGGGTTCCACCCCCTCGCCATTTTCACAAACGACCAACTACCTCGCTCTTAAATCCGCGTTTCAAACTAATCGAGAATCAAAAATTACTCGGGTAACAAGAAAATTCTTCTTTTTTTTCATCGAAAGAATTTACTCTTATTCTTGTTTCGATTCATATACGGAATTAATATATTTAATATATTTGGTTCGTCGAAAAGATTTATTTAAAATTGAATACCCCTTTTCTTCATACTTATTCAAACGTTTATCCAAACTGCAAAATGTCTGACAACAAACTGTTCGAATCGAAAATTCCTCCCCCACAATCCCCTAAATTCAAGCGGCCTGAATGCAACGATTTTCTCCACTCGTTTCTTTGTTACGCGTTCGTCGTGCAAATTTTAGACAAAAAGGGACGAGCCGAGCTTTTCACAAATTTTCATTGAACTTCCTTCCTTTCTTTCTTTTTTTTTCTCCCAACGAGTTACCTCGTGTAAAAAAGTTGCTTTTCAAACGAGCCATTAAAAGAGAATTGCGCATTCCGTCTTAATCTCAACTCGGTCGAGTCTTCTCCGAAAAAGGAAGGAAAAAAAATATTTTTTGGGGGAGGAGAGAAGATATTACGCACATGGTGGATGAAAGAGAGAGTACATAATGGAGTGTGGTAGCCGGAAGGCACGCTGACGTGTGCACTTGCGCGGTAATTGAAGAAGACCTTTCCCTATCTCTCCGGTTTTCAAAGGGAACCCTTTATCTTCCAAGCGGCCGAGCTTAGGAGCTTATCAACCGATTATAAACATTACTCAACTTTTTGTCGTCGGGAGAATATTCTCTTACGTAACGCGAAAATATCACGAAATTGAGCGTGAAATGTAAATAAACGCACGTCGAAGATACGAGAATCGAGAGAGATAAGAGAGAGAGATGTAAATAAAGAAACTGGAGACATTAACAAGTTTGCTCTCAGCAAGAAGTTATCTCGAACAGTAGCGATTCGATGTTCAATCTTCAACTTAACGTTAATAATAAGTTTCATACTTCTTTTTCCACGAATATTCCATTTTCCTCGATTAAATTACACGTACGACAAATCGTCAGAATGTAATGCTCATTCTTGCGCGTCTTCGAATTTAAATTTTCCTTCCTAACAATAACTTTCGCGCGAAACAACGATCGCATCCCACCCTCTGTCCGCAATTTCACGAAGGATAAAAAAATGTACGGAAGGGCGAAGGAGGAATGGTTAGTTCCTTAGAAACCGTCGTAATCTCGTTTTTCTTCTTCCCGGAATTAACGGCGCTTGCAATCCTTCCGCGACGACTCGGCCGCGACCCACCCCCTCTCGGGGCGGTTTGCAAAGCCCGATGAAAAAGCGCGCAGCGTCGGTTGAAGTGTCAGCTAATGGCGATAAGTCGCCACCCCGGAAACGAGCATTTTTGCGGGGACCCGGTGACTTCAGCAGTTTCATTCTCTTCCTGTTGCGTGCGAAAATACGAGCGGCGCTCCGCCCTCCGCGAGGCACAATTGCCACGGGGGAGGGAAATCGTGTAATCGTTACTTTTTCTCTTCTTCTCTTTTCTTTCTCTTCCTCGTCCCGCTATTTCGATTTTCTTTTTCTTCCTCTTCCTCCTCTTCTTCTTTTGGTTGGGGGTTGGGGATTTGGTGTGGTTTCCAGGGGAATGGTATTAGATGGTTGGGAACGAAGTCGTTGTTGATTTTTATCTATTTGTAATTTCTCCCTCCCAAGACACTTTGTCGAGTGAATTAATATTTATCAAATACGAAAGATTAATTTTGTTTTTATCGCGTGGGATATGCAATTTTCGTAGCAAGTTTCATCGATTAAGGCGATTGGTATTTTTTTTTAAACAAATACGATTCGATTAGTTTCAGGATAAAAATGTATAACGTGTATTTCCAAAGAAAGAAATTTATTTATGAATAAAATGGTTCAACGGTGGAGAAAATGGAAAGAATCTTACCGAAATTCTTTCCTTCTGGTCTTTCTCCCTCCCTCTGGGGACCGCATTAAAAGATGGAGAATAGAGGTTGAGGAACTTTTAATAACGAGCAATTTCCGGCAAGCGTTTTAAAAGGGGGGCAGGGTTTATTCGTTCTGAACGCGATACACGTCGTTATCCGCACCGGCCTTAATGATGCAAACACACGCTTTAAATCGCGGAACGGAAGGGAGGGAAACACGATGGGAACGGATAAAAATTGCAAGTTGCGCGCTATGGTCACGAATCACGAGCAACCAACCCCCTCGACTTTCCATTTGCGGAACGGCAATTCGGTCGATTAATGTTCCTTTCTTCCCCTCTCCCTCCCACCAACCCCATCGAAAACAATTATGGAAAATTAAAAAGGAGATTATAAAATTTAAATTGCATCCGAATTGTTCGAACAATGGGGAGAAGAATGATTTAGAAACGATGTACGTAAAACGTAAGTTTAAAAACAACGATAACAATAATATTCATCTTATGATGTGAAAAAATAACGCTACAATCGTTCCTCATAATTTACGTGATAAAATAGGAAGGATAAATATTTATTAACCACGGTGGGAAGAGAAATATTCGCATTTTTCCAAGCCGCGTTTTCCAATCCCCATCCGCGACAAGTATCGAGCGAACTTGTCCAAGTGGCGTGGATTTTTCCACGAAATTTCGTTTCCACGGGACTCGTTCGCCCGTGACGGATGCCCATCGAGGGTGTCGTTAAAAATTAACGCCATCTCCCTGGAGAACGTGAATGAAAAAGAAAAAAGAAAAACGAAATTTCGCGTATAATGATCGATCTCACTTGTCGGGGAAAAAATCGTATCCTGAGGCGGTGCAACCCCCTCCCCCCTTTTTTAACACGTGTGCGCGCGTGTGTTTACCGGTCGAATAAAATTAACGATTAAATATTAACGGGGGAGTGGTGCGCATTGCGACACGAGGGGGTGGAGGAATCAATGAGGAAGCGTTTTCCAATGGGGATGCGACCGACCCTTTCGCGTCCAGTGCACGCCGGGGTTATGGACGAGAATTGCGTGCGAAATTAACGGCGCGCGAACATGAGAATGAGGATTAAAAGGTTCGTAACAATCGGTAATCGAGATGAATGGTGGTAATGGGAGAGTTCGCCTCGATTTTAGAGAGAAGAATTTTTTTTAGAAGAAATGTCAAAATTCTTATCCCAATGAATCGACGCGTATGATTTTTCTCGATCTTTCCGAATTATCGGAGAGAAGGAAAGTGTTATTTTTTTCGGAATGAAAGTATTGTGCTTTTCGAAGCACGCCGTTAATTTCTCGATGCAACCTATACGCTTTATCCGTTCAAATTTCCCGCGAGTAATTGAAAATTACGATCATTAATACCGGGGATAAAAAATCGTCACCTGCGAACGATTCGAAACGAACGTACGAACGAATCGTGGGAGCAATTACGCGATGATTTACATGGATGTTACATTCGAAACAAGGACGGTGTGTAACGATGTAAAATGGATCGATAACGTTGTTTATAGAGGATACAGTTTGCTTTTAACATATTTATAACGGGGAAGATTTAACACCGGATTCCGATCCGAATACTTCCTTTTATTTCGATTAATTATTATCGTTTTATTTTTTATCATTTTTGAACGACAATCGAGGCAATCGCAAGGTTCACCAATAAAAACGATTCTCGTTTAATCCTGATCATAATTTCATTCATAAATATATGTTCTCTCTGCACGGATAGATAATATTTACAATATTTAATACGTACAGTCTCTTTTTATAAAAAAAGGGAATTCATTTAAATTTACTAAGAAGAACGAATAATATTTTAAAATATTTCTCTCCTCGAAAATCGCGACAATCGACTAGCAGTCGATACGATTTTTGATTCAGCAACAAAGGAGAAAATAATGATCTATCGAATCTCCATTCTCCACCCTTGCCGAGAAAAAGGGGGATAATGAATTATTCGCGGGGTGAAATAAAAATTGGAGGCCCTTGAGGCTCTCTGGCCGGGCCTCTTCAATGCCTCGACCACCACGTCCGTATTTATTCTTGCTTTACTTATTATCGTTAATTATTTCAACGTTTAAATGGCGGAGGGACTGATGGATGAGAAGAACCCTTTCTTTGCCAGCCTTTTCACCGAAGGATTAAAGAACGAGGGGAGGAAAGAAACATGGTTCATCGCATAAACTAACAATGGCCTCTGTTGTCGTAAGAGGCAGAATTCTATATAACACACAATCATCCACTAGGCGTCCTTTTCATTCGAGAATCATCCCAAAATTCAGGATTTGAGTCCGAATTTTAAATTGATCATTGCTGAAAATGATTAAGTATAATGGAAAATTATATTTCGTGGAAAATATAAATCGAACTTATTTTCGTTCTTAATAATTTCGATTCGTCGATTAATATCACTATCCAAACACGTGTATTATTTTATTATTATGACAAGCTGTCGAGTAAAGATAAGAGAAAAAATAAGAAGAGAGAGAAAGATAGATTTTTCGTCTCGATTTCACGTCGATGCTCGGATAGGCTGATTACTCGAAATGGCAGGAGGGGCACGCGATGTCGGAAGTGGAGGAGACGTGGAAGGGTGGCACTGTCTGAAAGACGAGGAGAAGACTTAGTTATCCCGAAAGGGATCGTGGAACGGGATTCCCCGGTTTCAAGCCACCACTCAGACGCGCTTTACCTTCTCTGCCACCCTTTTGTCATCGTTCTCGATGAAAGAGACACTTCACTGGCTGCCACCGACTTTTTAATCGACCGTGGATATTTTCCACACACGCATACATTCCCTTTTGATTGTAGAACAAGTTGGCATACCGTTGGAGGGTTAATTTGGTTCAATATTTGAAATGTACAATTATTCATGTTGGAAGATGAAAAAGAAAAAAGGATTCTCTGTTTATTTAATTTTAAACTCGAAATATAATTTTATACATACTGCCGTTTCTATGTTCAAAATTGAATAAACTAAGATAAATAATATTACTCGATGGAGAAATTTAAGAATATGATGGTCGCCATATTTACGCGAGCACGGTATGCCGGGAATTAGGATCCGTAAGGTAGCCTTTTTATTAGCTCGAATTTCCTTGCCTCGTGGCGCAGAGGGAGGGGCGAGACTGGGCCGGAAGCCCTCTTCCACCCCCTCCCCCTGACTGAACTGTAAAATTCACCGTGCATTCCGCCTCTGCGTCGGAGGAGGGTTGCACATAAAGGGGTGGAACGACTTCTTAAAAATTCTGCGAACGATCCGTCGCATAAAATTCTCTTTCCTCCACCTCCCCCTCTCTTAATGGGGTGGCCAGGGAATCGAAGCTTTCGATAATTACGACCCAAGCCGGTCCCGCTTCTGGGATCTTTTCGAAAAGTCGGTGGAAAAGTTTTGTCGGTTTTAAGTTCACCCTTGAAAGGTAGCCAATAAATATTTGATTGATATTCGTGATATGATCGAACGTGTGAAAATAAATCATTCATATTTTTCACGATAATTTTCTTCGGGGAAATTATATCTATTTTAGTTTAAAAATTGTTCTTTCCATGTGCATGGAAATTCGATTCCTCCACTTGATCCGTTATAAACTCGATATTTAATTATTTTACCAATTTACAAAACTCAAATTGGATTTGGGGGGTATCGATTATAAAAATTCATTAATATCTAGATATTTATACACGCCAATAATTATCCCATCGAGAAAATGTGCTCGACATTGTGCTGCTCCTTCCCCCCCTTTTCTTTCTTTCTTTTCCTCCCTCCTCGTATATTCTGTTCCCTCCTCGTCTCTCCCCCGCCAGGAGGGGCAGGGAGTTCGTTACACGAGGCGCAACGAACACAATGGCGGGCAAAAGGGGGCAGAGAAGAGAGTCCCTTTGCTCCGTTGGTCGAGGATGTTGCGCAACTAATTAGAGTGGGATGAAATTTAATTAAATTAACCTAATTAAACGAATCGCGGGTTACGTCGGTGCAGTGTCAGCCTGGATAAAGGCTGGGAGGGGGAGGTTTAAGGGGTTGGGTGGATTGGCGTCGATGCTCCGGCTTAAATAATTAATCGACGATGCCTTTCTCGATGTCGCTCGACCCCGATTTCCGTTCTCGAACCAACCCACTGTCTGTCTCCCGTCGATACCACGTCTCAACGACGTGCTTTCATCCGTGTCCTGTGACGCAACTCGTCAACGATCTCGCGAGTTTTGTTTTATCGTGAAAGGTGGAAATAAATGACGCGGAACGAATGGTAAAACAGGTGGAATTCGGTGGGCGGGAATTGTTGAAATCGCGAATTAAAGTAAATGCACGGTTTAACGCGGCACGAAACGTGTGATGCGTTGTTTGATTTTATTGCATCCGAAGGAATGTGGAAAGAATAGATGTAACGATACTTCTGAATCTCCGTCTATTCTGAAGCATTCCCCCTTCTATTTCATCTATTGAGATTTTGATTAAAAAATTATTTCCTCGATGAATATTATTCCCAAACGAGTGCGACAGATGGAACGTAATAGAGCGTAATTCGCACGAAAAATAAAATCAAGGAATACACGTTTCGCTTGTAATATAATCTGTCGTGATAAATTTAAGTAAGATTTTCAAATAATAAGAATAATTGATGATAGTAATAAAAGAAATCGAGGAATTGGTGTTGGTTAGAGACGGGAACTGATTTGAACTCATTTGAATCTGAAAACATGGGATGAAAATTAATGAAGGTTCGAGTGATTGGGATCCGAGGTCCGTGAAAGAAGGGTAAAAAGCGCGGTAAAAATGAAAACTGGAAGGTATGGATGGGCTGTCGATTGAATCGAGGCTGGTTGATTGGGATGGAATCGACACTCGAATGTGAATGTTGCGCATTTGGAGAGGCTTCAAGATCGGCTCCTGGAATCCGATAATGCCGTTCCTAGCTTTGTTGGGTTAAAAAATTGGCGTTACACATCGCCGATACTATGGAGAGATTTACTCGGAAAGAACGTGAGATCGTATGAAGACAGCGGGAATATTTTTTTGTTTTTTTTAAATTTTAATTTTTTATTTTTACTCCATCGAAGAAATGAGGAATTAATAGGTTCAGAAAATATTAATGGAATGATTATAATGAAAATATTAATATGATGAATGATCGAAGAATGATAATGGATCAGGTTTTGTATATATTGAATTCAGGTATTTAGATTGTTATAAAATAAAATGGAAAAGAAAGTCTAGCTATTAAAAAGAAATACTTTTTTTTAGTGAATGAATATATATTTTTAAATTACAATTAGTGGTGAAACAAGATTTATTATTAATTATATATGTGATGTATAATTTATAATAATATTTGGTAATTAGTTTGTAAATATAGCTTTGATATTTTTAAATTATTCCATAATGATAATATTAAAAGTAATATTAGTTCGTGCATTTTTAGAAAATTTTAATCATCGTGTGTTTTGAGACTTCTCATTCAGCGTATCATTAACGTGCATATCTCATTAATTCGCGTGCGAGTTATTCAAATACATATTCTGTGTATTTTCGAAGTTAAAATGTTTGCTTATTATCAATTACCTATCAATTTTATTTCGAATAAAGTAGCAAATCATATAATAAGAAGCAAAACAACATCAATTATTATTCGAACACGAAATCCAATATTATAATTATATATATTAACTCAGAAAATACGGTATTGTAATAATATGATCAACTCGTATCCTTATATTCTTTTCTATACATAAATTGTTTCATCGTGTCAATTTAACTAATTTCTGAATTTTTTTTTTTTTTTAGAAAAATCCTCGACAGTCAAGAGATTAAGAGAAATCATATTCAAGATGTGTAATTTCAATGAAAACACGGTTTTCTCGATAGTCGACAGGTGAATTTAACGATCGCTGAAAGCGGGCGGCCTTTATCCCCGCAGGACACAAAGGGGATGATTCCCCTTTTCTCCCCTTCCTTTCTCCCCGCACTTTCCCTTTCAACGAAAGGACAGCAAGCAAAAAGCATACGCGGCCGCAGGCATCCTTCATTCCTCTTTGTGTCCTCCTTTTTCTTCCCCCATTCGTTTATTTTCCTTACTTTTCCACGTCTATTCCCGCCCTTCGTTTTCACCACTTGACCCCAGCTATATTTGCTCTGTCACAGGATGTGTTTTTGTATTAGTACACTTTATAGGTATGTGAATATTCTTTTAATTGTAATGGAATTATCGAAAAAAGGAATTATTGGTGAATAAATAATTTACTAGTTTTAATAATTTCAAATGTTCAATTTTTATTTGTAATTATTAAATATGCTAATTCCAAAATGAAGAAGTTCTCATTAATACAGAATGTTAAATCTGTTCTTTTCTATTAAAAATATTTAATAATATCGTGTTAAAAATATTTTATTACCTACATCTTTCTAAATCAAATTTCCATTGTGGTGTGGAATATCAATAGTTTTTTCAATGTGACAAAAAAAAATATTTTATATTATTATCTTTCTTTCAAATTCAAAGTAATTGAAAATGTGGAATTTAAACAGAGATCTGTTTCAGTTAAATATCATAATGATATATGAATTATTTTATATTTGTTTTTGTATTTGTTTTGGCTTCTAGAATCAATCTTTCATATGTATCCTCCAAAAAAAAATATTGATATTCTATATAAATAAATTACAAAAGTATTATTGTCAAATTGAATAATTTCATGCACATCCAACAAATTTTCAAATAACAATAAAATTTTGAGAATAGTTTGCACAACCATAATAAAATTTAGCAATAAAAATCATTTTACAATAATAATTCACATCGTATGTCATTGAAAGCAGTATGTATCATACACACACATACATATATATATATATATGGGCTCAGTGTGAGTGTACGACCGTGTTAGATATCAAGCTGGTAGAAACGTAAATATTAATACGTTCGCCATGCGCCTCTTTCGACGTGATAAATCTCTTCTAATGGCTATATTAGCCGCATAAATCAACAGAATCAGTTCCAGTTTTCCAGTAGTGGCTGCGGGAAACGATGGCGAGAATTGTGTCCTTCAGGGTTGGATCTAAATTTTTAATGGCGCCCTCCCTGGAGATTTACGTCCGACTCTCCCGGAATTTTTAGGTGAATCGGTGTGAATGTATCCTAGATGTAGTGTAGTTTCCACCACTCTTGGGGATGATTGATCGATTTTTGTGTGGGATAGAGAGAATTGAAAAATGGAGAATCTGGAATGCATACGTGCAATATATACCTACAACATATTTATACATCACATTAAATAATTGAAATATCTTTTTTAGAAAATTAAAAAATAAATTTTATTGAAGAAAATAAAACAAATCTGTAAATAATAAATATAAAGTTCATAAAATAGAAATTAATAGATACAAGACAAAGGAATGAATGATTCTTAAATTCCAAATTTTATAAATAAAAATTTAAATACTAATGAACTTTTTAATATCATAATAGTGAAATATTTGTATTATTATGAAATACAAACATTTTCAATGATGAATAGTATACGCTCAAAGGTTAATTTTATAGTGATTTACCGGGAATAGAGAATAATGGTACGTGGATACCTATTTACAAATTCAGTACTTGATGCATTGGAGATAGAACAACGGTATTTACAAGCCAACCTGTTAAACGACAATATCACTTCTATTCTATTACTCAAATTGCTTTCAATTTATATCCTTTCCAAAAATTATCTTTCTAATCATTCAAAAGATTTGTATAAAGCATCTACACTATTTTCTCTTTATTGTCATTATCTTTTTCATAAATATTGTATAATATCGTGTAATAGAAAATTGAAAAAAAAAGTACTTGATTAAATCCTTAATTCAACCCTCTTTGTTGTCTGCAAAGTTTTTTCTCTTCGTGTAAAAGCGATATCAAGTATTTTTGCGCCTTGACTAGAACTAATCTGGTTTCATCGACGTCAGTCAAGATACAAGAGTATCTCCTAAAGTTACCGTCTACACCTTGAAGGGAACTCCTCAATTCTCTTCAGTTTCGTTGAGTTTAAACGAACTGTCCAATATTAAAAAAGAAAGAATTGGAGAGGAATGGATACTGAAAAAAAATTAAAATTATTATCACTTGTTCAGAATTATTTAATACTATATTTAAAATAACGTAATTATATTTATTAATTACCAACATCTACATAAACTTCTTTCATGTTTTTAAATATAATGGATAATATTTTTAAATATTCAAAGTTATCAATGTTAATAAGCCATCCTGTATACGCGTGAAAAATACCAATATCTGTACGAAAGAGAAGATTTTTATTCCACGAATAACGAAGTTATTCGCGAATTTTTAGGGGACAGAATCAGGGGTTGGCTATACGCCAAAAATATCTTATCTGGGTATACTCTGTTCAAGAATCCCGGCAGAAGATCCTAAAGGTATATACGTACAGGCAATTACTAAGGAAGTAAAGGAAAAAAAAAAAGAAGAACTGGGTAACTTTTCTTTTAGGTTTGACATCGGAAGGCGTCAACTCGAATCGAAACTTTCGATCTCGAGGGAGAAAACTTGGATTGACTTTGATCGGCGTATTTAAGCTTTTCTAGACTTTATGGAAGGAAGAAGCAAGCAGTTTTGGAAAACTAGGTTACAGATTTGCATTCGGTTGTTGTTTATTTAAAATATAATTTGATCTCTTGGGAATCTGATCCCCTTCCTCCTCTCTCTTTTAATTATGTTTTATCTGTTAACTATGTTTGATGAGTATATGGACGCGTGGAGAAATAACAATGCTCGTTATGCAAGAAAAAAGGATTATTATTCGATATTTTGATTAAAATTTTGACGAAAGTTGAAAAATATTCGTAAATTTAAGATATTAGTTATACAATTATACAAATTTTTATTATTTAGAAATAAAGTCTTTTTCATACTTTTAAATTGGCCAAAATTATTGGACCACTCTGTATATCCTATATATAGATATACATATGGAGATGTAGATAGAAAGAGAGTGGGAGATGAAGTCTAATACTATGGAAACGATGGAACTTTTTTAGCGAATACAAGAACAAGATTCAAAAGTTTTCTAGAGCTCATCTGCTGTTCATGGAAAATTGTATTCGAGCTTCTTATTGTCTTGTCTCTGCCGCTTCGTTTGTTTTGGCTTATTGCATCGAGATTTTGTAAGAATGATCGTCATTGATTATCTTTGTGATAGTGTTTATTGTGTTTAATATTCATAGAATTATATTTCTCTTTTTTATTTGTATTTTTAATTTCATAAAACTTTTAACACTATTATATTGTAAAAGACCTGTTTCAAATGTTTTACTTTGCAAAACCTAACCTTTACGTTCACAGTTCACGTTCTTATTTTACGTAAAATTAAAAAGTTATTTAATTATTTTCTCTTCAAAAAATTTTCAAATTCATTTGAATATTTGTTATATTGATATATTTGCTGCGTATTTATATTTCATATATTAGAATTTTATTAGGAGAAAATCACCGAAATCAAAAGTTGAATAACATTGGAAATGTTATTAATATAAAATCTAATATAATAATAAAAAATTAATTCTTGTACATATCTTAAAATTTCGATATCGATAGATTTATCTACATTAACATCACATTAATTAAGAATTGTTTAAATTATCAAAATCGTAAATCTACATTAATTTTGTAGAGACACAATAAGAATTGAAAATGACGGATAGAATAATGTAATTGTAATACAATGTATATTGTATCGTAACATTAATATTATATTAACGTTTATATCACGAGAGTATCATAATACTAATGCTTTGTTAATTCGAATTTAAAACAATTATAATTCAAACATGACTGGTTGCGTTAACATTGTTATTCAAGAAAAAATTAAAAACAGAAAAGAAAATAAAAAGCCGATTTAATTAATTTGTTCGATTATAAATGTATGAATGATCGTAATGATTCAAGTTAATATTACCGTGATAAATTTCTTCACAGCGAATTCACGAAGTAATTGAATTCACATACAAGCCAATAAACATGGAGAATTCATTCAAATTAGATATGTACGAAACGCATTGAAAACAGGGCATAATGATATTTTTTTCTAAATTAAAAATCGATTTTAATATATCTGATATGACGTCACTTTCATCAACGAATACCTTGTACACTATTCACATATTACAAAATTAATCGAATCTCACTGGAACACTATATAAATCGTTTCAAACACGTAAAACTAGGCTAATTGCATCGTAGTCGATTTACGAACACATATGTATAATTCATGATATGTCATTAAGAAGTACAGCTACAGATATTACTCGGTAAGTCGTAACCCATCAGGGATCATTACAGAGCCGTAAGATACCACAAATTATCTCTAAACTCGTGAGACGCATCATAGATCCCTGAGAACTCGAATCATTAAAGATACACCGCAGTTTACTCACAGATCGGTTAAACTGGTTAACAATCCTTAGTTCACTAGATTCCCTAGAGAACTCAAAGATCCTTTGGATATCTAGTTCATTCGCAGACATAAATTTCTATTGTGGCAACCATGATGGCTACTTGATCTTAGTTTTTATAGAATCCGATAGAGGGTATTGTAAATCAGTAAAAATTACAACGAATTGCTTTTAAATTTGTAGAATTTTCTAATCTTCTTTGGAAAAGAAATAAAGAATAAGGATTTTAAAGATAGTAAGTAAATTTAACGCAAATTTAGTTAAAATATTTTTTCTTTTTCGGTTTTCATTCTTTCTCAAAGTTTCAAAATTTATTATAATATTAACAATTATCGATAATACTCGAATATAATAATATTCGATTTATTTTTAAAAAAATAACCACCATAAATTATCGTATATAAATTCGAGAGAATTGAAATACAGAATCGTAAATATTGCTACAGAATTATCTCTAAATTTATAAAGTTTGAAAGTATTTCAATATCATCTCTTTTAATATAGATAACCTTTTTATCTTAATTTGTAAAGTTCAAAGTAATACAAAATTATATTAAAACTAATATATTTTATAAAAAAGAAAATCATTTTGCTGTATATTGCTGGATATATTTTTTTTTTATATTTAAATTTGTAATATCATGTTAAAGTATTACATCAATATGTTATATAACATTTTCTATCTTAAAAAATTCTTTCATATACTCTTGGATATTTTTCTCCATGGAATTCAGAGTGCTCAACTCTTTTTTATTTTCCACTCTTTACAAGACTACTTTTTTATATATTCCTGAGTGTTCATTTCCATTTACAAATAGAATTTAAAGTACTCCAACACTATATAAAACCTCTTTTACCTTCTATTTTAAAACTAAGACAGTTTTTTATCTAGCCATGAATATTCATTACCAGTAATAAATTCTTACTATCTAAAGTGTTCAAACACTATATCTTTTTCTCCATTCAAAATAATCAAATAATCACTCTCTTTTTATACTATGTATTATAATATATGAAATATTTTTCTTTTAATTGTTATAATTTACAATTTTCCATCATTATATTAATTCTTCTCTACATTTATTATTATTTTCTTAATTTATCAAAGTCTTTTTTATTTTCTTTTCATTCAAATTAATCCAGATTATTTTGCTATCTATTCAATATTTTTATATTTTAGTATTTCAATATTCTTCTTTATTAACTTATAATCTACAATTTTTCAACACCACTTCAATTTTTTTTTATTTTTAATTTTCTATATACTAGTATTTTCTAAATTTTTCTATTTTCCAAAGAACAATTCTGCTATCTACACTTCATTATTTTTTATATCTAAATTTATATAATGTATAATTTTGCATTATATTCTATTTTCCACCTTAAACAATCTTTACTATTTTACCAACTTCTACAATATTTTGTTCCATTCTTAAATTCTTACCTATAATCAAATCTTTTTCTTTTACAATCTTCCATTTTTCCCATTTCATCAACTTGTATATTTTCATCCATCTTCATCTCATTTTAATCTCAATTCAAAATCCTCACCTCATTAACATTATACCTGCTTTCTTCCCACGATGAATCGTCATTCGAATCTTGTACCTTCTTGTAAAGTGATCTATTCACATCATGCAAGGCTGGATTGCCTCCATATCACTCTCTCACCTTTCTGCAACTTGTTATTGTCAGGTCAAAGACTCGTGAATCCTTTTAACGACGCAAGGGTGTCCCTGGAAGACCGCCAACGTCTCATTCCCTCGAATCACGAGGGATTGGCCGAAGGGATGGACGAGGAACGGGATTCGGAAAAGGAAGTCCAAGATTTCGTGGCCGTGGAGATCTCGTACACCAAATGAGAACATGCTTGTTCCCATTCTATCACGTTAGGTGAAAATCGTCTTTGTCAACGTTATGAAGAACGTGTATCAGATAAATTGGAGATGTTACAGGGTGTGCTTCGCTTTTGTTATATTCTGCAAAAGTGTTTCTTTTGTCACGCCTTGGGGGAAAATATGATATGGTCTCGCTCTTGAGAGAGTTTTAACAACGTTTCGTTGTAAATAATTAAAGTCTTCCTGTTATTGTTCTTTGTTCTTTGGAAGTAGTTCGAGAGAGAGTTTTGCGTGATTTCTTGAGTACTTTTGGGAATTTAATTTTAAATTTTCGTGGAATCAGTTATACAGGGATAAAAGAATATATTTGTTAGAGATGTGTAATTTTAAATGTAAAGGATTTTGATATATTGAAATTTTTAATACGTATCTGTATATTTTTTATTTTGAAATTTCGTCTTGTATATTTTTCTTCGATAATTTTTCTCAATGATATGTTGAATTTTAAATAAATTTTTGCATGTATATTTAGCGTAAATTTATTAAAGAATGATATAGGAAAACAAAATTTTTTGATATTTTTCTTTTTCTAAGATAGGATAGTATTTTGTCTTTTTTTCCAATAAATTTAAATTCTCTCAATTCTAGATTTTTAAACAATTGCTATATTGTTTATAATTATATTGTAGAAAAATATTATCCACATATAATTCATCATTTTAACAATTTCTCAATACTCAATCTTCATTAAACAGAATCATAAAACGTTTATCTATACAAGTCTTTTAATATATTTATAATTTTAACAAAATAGTTTATTTTCAACAGAATCATTTTCATCGCATTCTCGTCAATTTAAATTCATCTTATGCAATAAAAATATCTTTAGAATCTCAATTTAATAATTCCTTATTATTAACTTTCCAAGTTTCTATCTTCTCTTTACAATTACTGTTTCGAAACATGGATCCTTTATTGAGCTATCTAACCGCGAATATCGTAAAGATGGAGGAACAGGAAGCTCTGGCAACCGTAAAGGAGGTTTGGAAAACGAGCGGCTTGGAAAGTCGGAAATTCGTGGGCAGAGTAACCCGTGCTCGTGCCAACCCGTTCCTCTGCCTTGCCGGAAATCTTTCTCGTTATCGACCACCAGCCATCCAATGAGTCGAAAACGTGACAAGAACGCGGCATAGAGATCTCACTTTTTAACCTGCCGTGCCACGTTCACCCAACCGATTATTTCTCGGTATCAGTCGGCTCATATTTGAAATTTAAGCTTTAAGCCGGGTTGTAATATAATACGTTGAGCTTGGTGGATCGAATGAACGATAGGAAACGGTATGTTTGAAATTATGAAATGATCTATTAAACTAAGTGAAACTCTTTGTTTATTTTTTTACAGAATTTTTATAATTCGTAATTAATATTATTCTACGAGTCTCGAATACTTGGTAGAATTTAATTTTTTCTTAGAATTGAATAAGTTTGGATGAATAATAATTTTTTTTTTATAATTCGAGAAGGATATTTCAATAATCAATAAAATAATAGTTCTAACAAATTAACTTTACAATAAAATTTTTATTACAGCGATTAATTGATAATCATATATTATTATCTTGTGGCCAATCATATTCTTATTCACATCCATAGAAATCTAAATTATTCGCGCAAAATATCCTTAATATACCCTCAAATCGAATTATCTTTCGCGTGGGAGAAGCGATTTCATTTAAAATTCGCGCGGTGTCCGCGATAAAGGACGCGTATCGGAGCGCGGGAAATTCAAAAGCGGTGGATGGAAATTCTTGCATCGCGCGTCTCTATCTATCCGGAGATTGCACGGTGCGCAATACTTCGTTGTCAGTACACGTTTCCATCGAACCTATCTATCTTGGAAACTGCCGAAGCACACGGTAATCTAAAGTGCCGAAGGCCATCCGATAAAAGCGGTCTCTCCTCGTCGAAAATACGATCCTTGTGAGCGAGAACAGCGAGACAACAATTTTTGCCCCTTCTACGTTAGATTTTCGGTAAGTTAATCGCTGATTTTTGTTTGCAAAACAAATATAAAAATTTGTTTTAATATTTGTTTTATTTCATTTCAGAGAAATCAAGAATCGTTATGGGTGAATGCATACTTGCAACAATAAATATTTTCAAATCAAATTGAGCGTAAAAATTTTCAAGAGGGAGAAAGGAAAAGTTGACAATGTTATCCTCGTCATTAAATTGATGATGCACTCATAAACTCAAATCGAATTTCAACGATTTCCAAGTGTTTTCGAAATTGAATCGGCTTGATAAAATTCTTGAATGATCGATGAAAAGTGAAATCTCACGATTTTTAAATGTTTGACCATTAAAATTGTACATATATCAAAAAAAAAATTCGATTTTTTAAATATTTCAATTAATTATGTACGTGTTGGCAAAGTTATCATTTATTTGTGTCATACTGAGAATGAACTCTCAAGCTATGTCACGGAGTTTGATTGTCACTTTCGAGAACGCCAAGCTTCATATGCTTAAAGAAACTTATACCCTCGAGTCCCAAGAAGCTGAAACTTTAATCAGAGTTTCTGGAACTTGTCTGTCCCCATTCAGTGGAGAATTGAATAGCGTATCACAATCATGAATGCAGCGATTCAGCCCAGAAACTTATGATATCATAATTAATAGTGACCTTTGACCGTATCGTGCTTAATTTCTTCTCATGTTTAATCGTTTGCAATTAATTTTAGTGATTCTTCGTATTAGAAAAATTGAGAACAACAAGAGACAGCTCTCATTTGTTGATAATACCAGACTTATTTATAAAACGAAATGTAGATCGTTGAATAATATTTATTCAAGAAAAATATACGCTCTCAATTTCGGCGTATATAAAGTTTTCAATAACAGGATGTGATAGAAATAACAGTTAAGTATTTGTAATAGAATAATATTACAGTGAAATATTTGTATTCTTATTTTTCTTTTTTTTATATTTTTTATGCTATACGTAGAATTATTTACAGATATTTAACTTTGTATATTTGAAATTTCATGTATTTGATTCATCTATTATTATTCGTAAAAATTTGTTGAATCAAATCTGAAATATTATTATACATATTAAATGTATGAAATAAATCATTGAGGAAAAAGAGAGAGAGAGAGAGAGAGAGAGAGAGAGAGAGAGAGAGAGAGAGCAGAGAATCACGCATAAATTGCTTTCATTAAATATTCGAGACACGATCTATGTGAAAAGAAAAGCATATTTTATTTTACATGTTTGCATAAATTTATCTAATTTATATCAGAGATATAAATTTCGTTTGATGTAATGTACACGTTATCTGCAGATTTAAGAAAGAAAGAAATTCAAGATTCTAACTAAATAGAAATGCTGAACACGTCAAAAATCAATTTACCTTAATCTCATAAAATTTTACATTTAACTCAATCCTATGAGATCTTTTCCAATCCCCGGTAATCGCAATTTCTCTTCCCCTTTGCATAAACTTTCTCGTTGCACACCATAAAGTTCAGCCACTAAACGTAAAAATATCCTCCAAGTAAATTCCACGACCCGCGCTTTCTTCTTTTTTTTTTTGTTTTACCTTGCGTTTAATTATTTAAATGTAATCCCGCAACGAATTATTTTTACGAATTCTTCTTTGAATTATATCTTTCTCTTTATTTTTTTTTTTTTCGTCCTTTTTCCCTCCGAGATTATTCCATTACTTAATGCTGCACACACCGATTTAAACAACCTTTTAACTCGCACGAGCAGTTAGGAAAATTTTCCATCTCAATCCTTCCTGGCCGCAAACTAATTTCTCTTCCTCCATAAATTCCATAAACCTCACCCCTGTTACACATCGTAAACCTTCACCACTGAGTGCAAAAATCGCTAAATCTGTCCAAATAAATCTCACCCCTTGGTTCTCTTGGTTCTCCGCTCCACGGGGTGATTCTTCTTTTCTGTCACTTGAAAGTATTGCCAATTTCGACTGCATCGAAGTATAGTACAGTATTGTCTGATAAATATAGATATGTAATAAATTTGGTAGTTATCGAGGTAAGAATTTTTCAAGAGAATTGTTAATTATTTATTATTATTATTATTATTTTTAATAATTCAATTTTATTTATATTTAATTTTTCTCTTCAATTTTTAAACCCTACATTTTAGATAATATTCCAGTTTACGCAGAAAAGAATTTTTCAACTATAATTGTATTAAAAGATGAGATCTAAAGGATAAAGTGAATAACATTTTTATTTTTTATAAAAATTAGCCTGTTTCATATATAAATGATGCATTATATTTCTATCTTAACAAAATTACATTATTAATATTTCGTTATTTGAAAAATATCTTCGTGTTTTCTTAATTGTGAAATCGTTGACAATAATTAATAATCCTCCTCCCCCTTTCCTCGAAGAAAAAAACAAAAATACACCATTGAACGAGGGAATTACCCTGTACAACCGTGTAATTCATCGTTGCACGTGGGGTGATAAAGATAGTCACCGGGAAAGAAAAATGAACAGTGCCGGTGGCAGTAACTGTGGAGTGTACACAAACGATGACTGGTCGCGAGTATATGGTAATCCCGGTTGAAATTGTCGTGGAAAGCGTCTGGTATCTTTTGCCAGCTGCATGGAGATGACTGCGATATATTAACGAAAATCTTCTGCATTTTTACTTGGTCGTTCGTCGTATGGTCTAGTTTTGTGAGTAATTGAGAATTTTGGTGCATTTTCTTTCTTTCCTGACTTCATTTCCTGTCTTCTTATTTGTAGCGCGTATTGTTGTGTAAAAAGTATATAATAGCGACGCCTGCTCTGATAAATATTCGTTACGTATGAAGGTGCAGGGTATAAGGTCGGTATTTTATGAGATGGAGATTGATTTTAAAAGTTGATGCACAAAAATCGAGATTATTAACTTATGTTTGCATTGTTTGAGAAAACGCAGTTTGAGAAAGAAATTAAAATTGTCTGTGTAGTTGGATTAGGAATTCAGTTATGTAATCTTGCTTACTATATATACATATATATATTTTCTTTTTCACAAGTAAACAGACAATTTCATACATCATACATTGTCTCTATACAGAAAGAAAGAGAGAGAGAGGGGAAATTAGCAAATAGCAATCTTCATCAATTAGATTCATCCACTTATTTGTTTCACTACTGCAATAATCGGCAACTTCACTATGCATACTCAATAGTCGAACTTAATCTAACTCTACACACACACGCGCGCGTACACGCATGCGCGTAGTCACTAAATACAAACAAGTTCACACAAATATACACATATAAAATTAGTTCCTCGATTCACAGAATCGGTAAACAGCCCATAGACCATTCAAAAGCGTTTGATCGTCAAAATACATTTTGCACGCCCGCCTTTGAAACTATATAGCCAGGATAACTCTTCCTATTTAATTATATAATATATATTCCAGTGGAAAATTCCACTTGAGCGGGGATTCGAGGCGTGAAAAGGTAGGAAAAAGTGGCGCTTTGAGAGTCGGTCTATTTCTCCCTGCAACTTGGATACGTGCGTGCATGCATACGTGCATAATGCAGTATGCAAATTTGGCGGGCGAACCGATGGCCAACCGCCCCTTTGCAAACCAACCTTCTTCCGCGTTATTAACTCGGCCCAAGGTTTCGCGACCCAGTTTCGCAACCCTCGTCTCGAACAAAAGGAACCGGAGGGAGGTTGTTAAGATTGCCTCAGGTTATTCCAGACTTGGTCTTCGACCGTGTAAGGGGAAGCTAACGCTTGTTTGTCGTTATCGAATTTTCTACGCTTTTGATGCTTAACTTCATGGAATAGGTTTCGTGGGATGAAAATCATTATTTATTTATTTTTTTTTGGTATTTAGTAGATTACTAGTGTGGAAATTTTTGAACGTGATTAAGAATTTTGAGAGAAACGTTAATTAGTAGACTGGTGTTTAGTTTTTAGCTTTGGGATGAGATATTTTGAGATATTCTTTGTGGGATAAGAGTATTAGAAATTTTGGTCATTTTAGGTACTTAGCTTTTGAGATGAGGCTTGTGAAATGTCGTGATTGATTTTTATTTTATTTAATGATGCAATATTTTTTAAAGATTAATATATTGTAAGATGTGTAGTTTCTATTATTGATTTTCAATGACCTAATATTTGCTGCTTATTGCAAGTGTGATAAAAATTTTGATCATATTTTTATCTTTGGAACGAGATGTGAGATTTAGTTTCTCCCTTTGTGGTTGATTTTTATAATTTCAAGAATCTAATAATTATTTTCATTGAAATGTTAATTATTTAACAATATTTAAATTGCAATATCGTAATAATAACTCATTAATATTTTAACTACAATATAATGATAATAGGTATAATATGAATTATCAACGTCATTAATCATTCTCTTCATTATTTATTTTCAGGTATGACCGAATGAAATTGGCTCTCTTCTCATCCCTTGGAAAAAATGGAAATTTCGCGTGGATCGACGAATGTATGTATGCGTGATGAATCAATTTTTATTGCCGAAATTTGCCATTTATTTTCTACCTTTTGTTAATACAAATTTTCGAAGTATCAGTGATTATTAAAATTTATTAATAATGTACCATTGATACATATCAATACTGTACAATTTATTATTCATTATCTTGCATCGTTTTGCACAATAATTTACCAAGTAATAATATTATTTGAATTGATAAATTACGCGTTAAATATCGAACGAATAAAATCGTAGATCTCTCCCTCACAATTTTTGATGATTTTTAATTTTTCGAATGATTTATAATTCGACAAAATTTAACTCTATAAAATCTTCACTCGTTATATCATAAAATTCGCTTGTAAAATTCAAACGATAATAATTTACTCGTATTTCTTCTCAATTTTTTTTATTCATTGTGCAAAAAAGTATTCTACGTAACACAGCAATTCTTTTTTCTTTCTTTTTTTTTTTTAAATATCTTATTCGTTCTTTGTTACGTAATATTACAATATCACAGTGAGCCGACATTCAGTTAATAATGAAAATAATTGAGACTGTAACGTAACAATCTACCCTGTATATTTAATATTTATTTCACCAACGATTTAATATTCATTCAAAGCGGTAGTTCCCAATTAAAGTGGTCATTAGTCCAAATGAAATGTTGCAAATTGCTCTCTCAGAAACCTTAATGAAAATATTAACTTCGTTTCCTTTTTTTCCCTTTCTTTTTAAATAGAAAACGAGCTAATCCTTTTTTTTTTTTTTAATACGCAATGAATTTTTTTTAGGAAAAAATTATTATACTACAAAATTCGATGATGCCAACGGATGATTTCCGGATATCGATTTCTGTGATGTCTGTTTCGATAAACGTCCCCTCAAATAAAATTTATACCAGCACGAACAACCAAACAAACGAAGTTCGAACAGAGATTTGCCTTACTTTTTTTTTTACTTATCATCGAATTGACACGTTGCGTCGCTGCGCGTCATTGAATTACCTGTCCTCCCCCCAAAAAGAATCTCGATGAGAAGAAAAATTGGAACAAGAGTTCGACAAATGAATTTACAAAATGAGAAAACCGTTGATAATAAAGGATTGCGTCGAGCGGATCAAATATCCAACAACACACTAAATTTCCCCTTTTGTAATTCCTCCCTCCCCTTCCCCTCCTCCTTCCACTCCCCTTAATTCAAACATTCAGATTAATCAAAGCAGCTCAGGTGTGCCTTGCACTTTTCCAGCCCAACGTTTCCAACTTTCGAAGCCTCCTTCATTACAGCTCCTGATCTCTCTCTCTCTCTCCCTCTCTTCATTTACTAGTTGTCTTTCTCCCGTGCACTCGCCCCTCCTCCCTCGTTTTAATTACTTTAATGAGTCCGGGAATTAATTTCTGAGCGCGAACCAGAAACCCGGGCGCTCGCCTTTATTTCCGAGGGATTTGGTCGATGCGCTCTATTCGCCCAGATTTTTTCCCCCTCCCCTCCTCCCTCACCCTTCCTTCCCGATTAATCGAGGAGGTGTCGAAAAGTAATAAGAAATCTGAGAATACATTCGAAAATACTTCTTTTTGTATTCGATTCTTCGGAGGAAATAGATAAATACGTCGAATCTATATTTTCGATCACTTGGAGGAAGGGATTAATAAATTCTTTAATAAAATCTTACTAAAAATCCTACATATTTATTTTTTCTCCATTTCCAATGTAATTTCAATTGAAAGAGAGAGATGGATAAATGGCGTTTCGCTCATTTCGAAGAAGAGAAAGGGGGGGAAAGGGTTGCCCGAAAAGGTTGTTTTCTCGGCTGGTTTATTTTCAACTCGGTTGCACGCCGCCGCTCTTCTTTTTCCGCCCTTCCTGTTCAACCGTCTCTTCTCACCGCATTCCGGAAATACGTGGCCTTCCTCCTTTTCCTCCGTAGAGACGCGCGTAGGAATTTCGCGACTGAAACGAAATTGCACGTTACGTTGTTCTTCGGACGAGATCTTACAGCTCGACTTTTGTTAATAGTCGGACACGCTCTGAAAAATTTCACTTTCACGGAAATTGGTTCGTGCGAGAATCAAAAGAACTTTTCGCGCGGCGAGGAAGTCGAGGAATTATTTCGGTGAATCGTATCCGTTTCGATCGTTCCTTTGTTTTCGTTGCATCGTTTTTGCCTCGTGATTTGTTTCCTTTCGAAGATAAGAAGAGTGATTTTATACTGATTGAATAGTTGTAGCGTTGTAACGATGGAATAGCAGATTGTAATTTATTTTCGTTTATCGTATGTAACTTGATGTACCCAAAATGAGGTATTGAAAATTGCATCGTTTTAAATTTATAATTGCGCGAAAGATGGTCGAAAGAGAAATTAAAAATAAAAAAATAACGCTTATCACGCTTTTCGAACGGATACAAGTTCTCTAAGAATTTTTTCTTGGATCGAATATTCATATTTCATTCCAACTTGTTCTCAAAATTAAAAAGCTTTATCGAGTACCTTTTCTTTTTAATTCGATTACTTTATTTAAGGATTCTACAATATTTATATATATAAAATTTTTCAGAATCTCAACGATTTTCTCACTAGATCTAGTAATACCTTGATTTCTCCTTAAAATTCCGAAAATATTCGGAACGGATCGGATATTTTCCGTATCGAATCGAGGATACGGGGATAGAATGTTTCATCGAGGAAACGTGTCGCGTACGGTAAGGGTTTAAGCGACGATCTTTGAAACGAGAACGTGACGGAAAGGATGGTCGAACGGGGTCGAAAGGAGGGTGAAAAGCGGCGTTGTGGTGATAAGGAAAAGGAAACGAGGCGTTTCAAGAAGTGGCCAAGTCGAACATAAACTGGAAACTGAACGATACGTAAGACTTGGAATCTCCAAAAAAAAAAAAAAAAAAAAGAAAGAAAGAAAAGAAAAGAAGAGGGGTCAAAGCCTCGAGGATAATTTAAAAAATAAAAAGGAAAAGGAAAGAAGTGGAAAAGGAGGAAGAAAATTCCTCGGAAATAAGAAGGAGGAGGGAAAAGATTAGAAAATGTTCTTCGAAATAAGAATAAAGAAATAAAAAAAAAAGGAGAATAAGAATAAAAATGAAAAGAGGGGAAGGAAGAATAAAGAGAAAGAGATAGAGAAGGGAGCGAATGGAGCTATAGCCGAGTTTCACGTGGTGGCTTCTCGTGTACTTTTCTGGGACGAGGAGACCACTGATAAGATATTGAGGTTCCACGAGTGGCTTCCGGTGCTGGCTCATCTGAGACGGAATACCAGGGTGCAGAGATTCACCGGTGAAAGGGAGACACGAGCCAAAAGGGAGGATGAAGAGATTCAGCCTCGTGCAAGCCACTTTTGTCGAATGGAAAAGCTAACTGGAGACGTGGTAAAGATGTAAGAACGATGGAAGATCCCGAGGAGTAAGGTCAGAAGGAATTGAATGGGTTTGGTCAAGATTCTTAATATTTTATGAGCAAATGGAAAAATATGGTTAAATCTGTAAATTGAGGAGATAATTGTGACCGAATGATTTTTTACATTCTAACAACAATTAAATTTGTATAAAGGAATTGTTCCAAGTCTAATTAAAGTTTTTTCTTTTTTTTAGAATTCTTGGAAATTTTTTTAGAAATTTTCTAACTCTTCTGCAAACTCTCGAGAGTCTGTTTTCCTGGATATTTTCTATAAATTGCATATCCTAATTTTTTTTTCTTCCAAAAAATTCATTTTTAAGCATGTCATCAGCTTTCGTGAGATTTTGTTTCACATCAAAATTCACACTTTCTATAATTATCCAATTCAAATTTCCAGCTCCATCTCCTCCTCTGCAATCACCCTCATGGTACCCACATAATTCCAACGAAACTACGGCTTAATTAATTCCATTACGAATAAACTAACACACTCTCTGACTCTTAACTCAAAGAATTCAAAGAATTCTTTTCTATTTTTCAACGTGTTTCTACGAGAGGTTGGCTCGCTGCATCGTTATTAGTACAAATACACTTTTTTTTATCCCCCCTTGCTCGAAACTGTCTCATTTCGATCCTCCTTCTTGCTTTCTCATTTTAAAAAAAACCTTGATTTAATTCCATTTCACTCGCCTCGATGCTTTGTTGACACTGGTTGCCTCGAAACCGCAGACGAAACTCATCCCTTTTCGTGTACACGATTTCCAGATCTTTTCCAGTTAATTTTCCACTTATCCCAATCCATTACTCTTTATCCTCGATTGTACTCTTCGACAATTCTTCCCCTCCATCTTGAGTTGGAAGTTGGATTTTGGTTAGATAAAAACAGGATCTGATTGTTTGATCCGATTTCGTGTTAGTAGTTCATTTTGGAAACTAATGGGACAATGGTTTTGTATTCTTGATGACTGGAAATGAGATTTTTGAAGGATCAAGAGAAGTTTCTGAAAGGGTTGATTTATGGAGAATTGTAGATTGTTCGATGGAATTTTAATTAAAGTTGATTTATTCGAAAGTTTGAGCTTTATTTGATTTTGGTAATTTGATTTGTTGGTTTGAACGCGAAGAGATTTGATGGATCTTACATTGTAAATTTAGGAGGAATTATTCTTTTAATTTTAGAAATTGTATAAAAAAATAGAAAAATAGAATTAGAAATAGTTTATGGTAAGAATTATAAATAATTATTAATTTTATTATTATGTTTCTTCTAAGATTAAGTAGTTTAATGTAAAAGTAAAGAATTAATTTTTGAGATACTCATAATATAATCTAATAGGAATAAATTGGATTTTAAATTGGATTTAAAAGTTATATCTTTTTGTATTCTTAAAATATTCGTGATTATAATTAGATACTGTTGGATGTATTTAAGATGGAACAATCAGATTTATGGATGAATTAATAATGAAATGAAAATGTAGAATTGTAATATCTTATTTAATTTTTCTTTTATAGAATTATGTTCCATATTTAGTTGCAATCTAATTCAATTAAACGCAATTAATCCTTATCAATATGTTCTTACATATGTACAACAGAGTATTCACACTTGGGAGCCACTTGATACAATGCTGTTTAATTAAATGATATTAAATCAAACCTAATATGATTTGGCCAAATATAACTTCATGGAATTAAATTTGATTTGATTCAATAATGGATGAACTCTGTCGTTCGTTTCTTTTCTAATTTTTAAGTTGGTCATTAAAATAGAAAATTATTTTTATATTTTAATCTGAAACGATTGAAAAAGGAGAACAACTCGATAAATTCAAAGATAGAAAACTTTGGATTATTATTATAAAAAGATATTATTTTTAATAACAATAGTATTTAATTTATTATTCAAAATTGTTCTCTTAACTTTCTTTTTCGAAAAAGAACTATATTATCTCTTATCATAAGATTCTTTCCCATCTTCTAAATTCCTAAACTCCATTTCATTTTAACCCCATCTTACCAATTCATTCAAAATTACAATTCACAATTCTTAAAAAAAAACAACTCCACTCCTTTAAAAAAATCATCCTAAAAAATCTTTCTCAAGATCCTCTTTCATCAATCTTCGAGCAATCACTCCGCTCGATTTTAACCCCAATTACATCCATTCCTAACCATCGTACCATTGAATCATCGATCCCTCGTATCGAGGGTGGAAAAATACACGTTTCGTTTCTCGAAACCGGGATCTCTTTTCCCCCTGAGGAGGCCGCATCAAGCGTTTTCATTTTTTTTTTTAAGCCGCTTTCCACGGCGAACAGAGGCCGAGGCGGAAGCGGATCGCGTGCAGAGAGGCTACCGCTCTCCAACTTCATCCGGATTTCGTTCTCCTTCCTCTTTCGTTCCTCGTCTTCCACCACGCGCTTGTTGACCCAGCTCCTCCCGATTCTCATCGAGAGGAAAATAAACGAGCCACTTCATTCGTGATTTCGCGGCAAGGATTTTATTGGCGTCCTTTCTCGTGGCTATTTCTTTATCTGAACGGTGGCCGCTTTTACTGGACTGTTGTATAGAGGGTGTTTTGAAAAGATCCTAGTGACAAATTGATATTGTTATTTGTCGATTTATTTTAAAAGGAGATTCGAATGGAAGATGTTTAATCGATAGGTATCGATTCGTTTTCTTTTTTTGCTTTAATTTAATTTAAATAGAAAATAGAGGATTTAGAAATAAATTTTTTATCAATGACAATGAAATATTTAGAAATTGAATAGTACATTCTAATTAAATTAAATAATAACAAATGGGATCTAATTACTTATCTTAGATACTTATCTCCATAATTGTAAACTGGGGATCAGTGTTCTAGTTTTTCAGGTATATACTAATCACTTGGGTGTAGTCGAGATATATTCATGAGAGGTTCAACGTGACACTAACATCCCCTGATATGACCTCCACTGTAATAGTGGCCAAGACACGAGTCTGGAACCATTACTAATACATCCTCTAACATAAACCCATCTATATATATATATCTCTCTTTTAGAGTAACAATATTATAAAATCATTTGTATAACTGCATTGTGACGCTGAATAATTGTTCAAGCAATGGAAGCTCGAGTGGTGTTCAATTAATTATTAAAATGACGTAAGTTATTATTAGAATGTGACAATTTATGCGTTTATTAATTTCGATACATTTAAAAAATTATTTATTTATTTATTTATTTTACTGATTGATATGTAAAATCTAAAACAAAATTAAATAATACATCAGTAAATTTCTTTCTTATTTTATTGAAATTCTTATTTCATTATATTAGATATAAGATATAATTATAAAATTATAAATTGTCGATATGTTCGACTTGTTACGTTCGGTTTGAATATCCATGTTGACGAGGGTTAAAGCCTCAAAGACTTCAACCTACGATTATGAATCCTTTACAGTGTCTTTGGCAAATTCCTTGGGAAAATTGTGGCCAGTGCGCTGGTTCGAGCCGTAAGCATAAGCTTCAAATGATCTCCTTGGAGGGATTATCGTCCCTTTGATCTCTCTATGATCTCTCTATGATCTCTCCATGATAGTGCTTAGGCATTACCAACTTCATCAATCCTCGTCATTTCGTAACCCACATATCGTTTCTGAAAGACAATCGATTTTAATCACGAAGATTAAAGTAATTTTTTTTTTTACAAAAAATTTTAATCATTCTCTTTCTATATAGATAATCTTTTAAAACAAAGGTGGAACAACTTTTTTAGATGAAAAAAATAAATGGAAAAAATTCTTTTAAATTTATTAGTTTCTAGAAATTTAGTGATTATTTTATCCAGAAGATTTTGTAGATTTCCAAAGATGGTCCATCCTTTATATCAATAATTTCTTCTTGAAATCAATAATAACTATTGAAAAAAAAAGAGAAATAAAAAAAACACTTATCTTTCCCTGCCACGCGGAAAATCTCTTCCTTGCCGTATAAACCTGACCGAAAGCAAAAAAGCTTCCAATACCTCAAGCCTGTCTTGCAAGGGTTCCTCTGTAAGCGAACGAGATTATGCTACGGTTCCCATTTATTTCTCAGATACGAAATTTGCCAGGCAAAGCTGTCCCATTCGTCGGATCGACAGCTCGACTTTTCGAGCTTCAACCTTCCCTCCCTCGCTTTTTTCGCCATGGATTCGGAAATTCGCATCGCAGACTCGTGGAATTCGTCGATTTCTCGGGACCGGCGGAGGATTCGATCTATCGACGCCATTCGTTGGAACCGTCACGAGATATTCCCGGCAAAGGGTTGGAAAACGTTCGAAATGACTACGCGAAATGGATGTTCCCCGAAGGAATCGAAATGATTGAAATCGTTGACGTGATCGATGCCCCTCTTGGTTGATCATTTCCATTTCGCTTGGATAATTGCTCCACGTTGTGTTCCACGTTTTATTTTGATTCATTGGACGATTGCATTTTATGGGAATTATTTAAATTGTATACTTAAAGTGTAATTCTTCCTTCTCAATGATACTTTTTAAATTATCACAAGATAATATATATATATTTTTTTAAAAGAAATTGCAGAAATTATGAGCTTTGGTGAAAATATTTTTTTACTTTCTCTACCATGAGCTGTTGTTTCACATATCTAAGTCAATTCTCATAAGATCATCTCAACAATCATCTCAATGTTCATAAACAGTTTCATATATCAAACTTTTCAAAAGGAAACTTTTCTTTTCAACTAGAAGAAAAATTAATCATCCTTATCCCTTTAAAATCAATCTTCCAACTATCTCATCTAGAATCAGACTCAAAGAAACTTGACCGGAAGAAGCCTTCTGCTTCCCTTTCTTTTGGAAAACAGCAGCAAAGGGTGGTCTGGTATCCGGGGTTGTAATCAGCAGTTGGTCCGGCGAAAAAGTTGCGCCGCGTCTCTGTGACGCAGAGATTCGTCTTATCTTCCGGCGGACGATTATATACGTTGCAGATGGCGCGTCGGGGATGGTGGTGTAGAGCCGCGTAGACAGTTGGAAACTCGATCTTTTTCTGTCAAGAACTTTCCACGGGGTTCTCGGCTGCAATTTCAGTCCGCGAAACGAGTTTCCTCTTTCCTCTCCTTTCCCTCTTCCTCCAATGTGCGCCACGTGTTTCCCTATAGATCTTCATCGAGTTGTCTGGCCTTAGTTCGACGAGAAAGCTATATCGATGCGGAATTTTGTAATGGCATATGTGTAAATTCGATGCTGTCCAATAGTTGATTTAATTGTCAGAATTGATAACAATCTTGTTTGATTATTTATTTTGAATAAATAATAATTCTCATCATATTTAATTGTAAATGTTTCAAAATTTGGATATGAAAAAATTAATTCTAAATCAGTGCTTATATATTTTGAAATTCTCTATTCAATATTTATGAATCAAAAGTTTAATTTTGAATTTATTGTAAATAATTTTCTTTATATTCTCTTTTAGATAAAGAAACATCTCGACTTGAAAAAGAGAAAAAAAGAAACACGTAATAGAAATGGAACAAAAAAAAAAGAAAAATTAAAGAACTTCAAATTAAATTTTTAGATTCGTAATTATATTGGCATACGTGAAAACCGATTATCACCTTTAATGCTCGCGATGGAATACATAATTTTCCTTTCGTATGTAGATTCAATGTTAATTTCGGCACGAGTCAAAGTTTGATAGAAACAAACGAATCGTGGTCGCGTCGAGTGGCTAGATTAGTTCTGTTAATAGGAATATTTAGGTAACGCGACACGTAGGAATCGTGGTAATTATTACTCTGATGAGAATATTATCTGGAAGCATGTTGGCGTTGCTTGACGAAACTTAGATTTCTGAGTTGGGTTTCATAGCAACTTCTGTATGCATGCGGGCCGCAGATTGCTCGGCTGAATGTCCTCGATTGCTCAGTTTCGTTCCCTGTATTACGTCATAAACGACGGATGTAATACCGGATATAAAAGATCCTTTATACGTTGGTCTCGACGAAACACGATTTTTTAGTTTTCGTGTTCGAGAGATGAAATTGTGGAGACGAGGATTACGGACGATTTTTCTCTTTGATCTTTTTGGTTTCTGTGGATTAGAAGTAAGTTTAGAAAATTTGTTTTTGAATTTATTATATTGTAATAGGGAATAAAGATTACCTTATATAGTGTAATGTTGAAATATAAATTCGATATTTTGAAATATGGCAAAAAATTATTGTTTTTATTGTCGATTTTACGAGTTTTTATTTCCGTAAGCTGTTGAAATCTGAATTTGATATTTCTGTTTGAATGTTTATGGATTTGATATTTATATTTTTAAAAGGCTTCTGTAGTACATATAATACTTAACCTGTTGAAATTTGATTTCTTTAAATGGAATAAAAAATTATTGTTTTTAATTCAATTTCATATATTTTTATTTCTTCAATAATGTTTTGTAAAAATATATGATTAAAATATAAAAATAACATAATTTGAAAGATTAAATTTAAAAATTTGAGTAAGAATAGCAAATTATTTTTTTTTCTAGATTGAATGAAAATGAGATATATATATGATGTATTATTATCGAGACATATTGGAAAAATTAGATTGTTCTACTTACAAGTTTTTTTCCTTATCAGAGAAAGTCATCCTATGTTTATCGACATCCTTTCTATTCCTTTACTTTTGATATTTTCCATTATACAAAAATTCAGTACGGTTATCGATACAATTTATTCACGTATATAAGAGAATCGTATATATTTATTATAAAAACAAATCACTTTTGAAATTACAATGTATTGAAATTGCGAGTGATTTAGAATGTTGTGAAAAATGATTAAGTTGTTTAAAATTTTAGCTAGAAGTATAAAAAGTAAAGAAAAGTATAACAAAAGTATATATCTCTATATTTTATGTAGAGTGATTTAAAATAATGTAAAATAAAAAAAATATAAAGACAATTCATCAGAATACAATTCTTAAAGATTCTTTGTTATAGCTATCATCCCAACATTAAGAATCATTATGTTACTAAAATAATTTTTCATGATTCTTTACCTAATTTTATCCATTCCATTTCATCAATTAAATAAATAACATCACAATTTTCTATCATCCGTCCCCAATCGAAATCTGTATTTCAACGCATCCAGTTTTCTCAAACAACTAACCCAATTCCAAACAAACCACTCAATTTCCCAAAAACCACCTTAACCTATACGATACAACCACCAACAACCAATCCCTAAAATGCAAATCCACAAGCTTCCTCGTTCCCGCGTCCAGAGGAGAGGAAGATATACTCGTATACACGCCGCCATTTCTCACGAAATATCCGCGTACATGTGCACACTCACCATCGACTCTGTTAAACGCATTCGCATATATTGAACACGATGAGAGGCCGAGATGGACACCATCCCATCCCATAGAGATCCGCACGGTCCAACGACGTGTAAACGGCTTAAGCCATTACATCGGCCGGCTGCTCAGGCGCGTGTACACGTTAATTCCGCTGTATCGCGGCGTATGATCGTGGAATTTACATAACGTAACCGCCGTCGAGTGCATGAACGACCCGTGTGCAGGACCAATTATTACGGGTGGGCCCGAAAACGATTCGCGCCGATACTCGCAGCGATGGTGGTGGACAGTTGAAACATTATTCTGGAGAACCTGTACGCTATCTATAGGCTGAAATTCGCGTTTTAGGATTTAGGATACGTGAGTTGGCTCTCTATATACGAGGTTGGAATAGTTAAGCCACCATGTAGCGGTCGAACAGAATGCTTGGAAATGTGAGCCACACGTATGATTAGGGGATGAGCGGCTTAATTCGTTTGATAAGTACATTTTGTGTTGCATAATGAGAGATGCATGTTCATCTTAGGCTAAGAGATATGCATTGTTTGAGTTTAGTGAATATCGTATGCAATAGGTGATTTGTTGATTGGATATTCGTCGAATCTGTGCCTTTTTCAATAGAGTATTAAGAATATTAAGGATCACACACTGATAAATGGTAATAATTATTAGATTCAACATCAAATGATTTATTGATATATTTTTATAATATAAAATAAAAATAAAATAGAATGAAGTTAGTAATATAATATTGCGATAGTATCGAACAAGTGAATACGATAATATCGAACGAGTGTATACGATAGTATCGAATAAAATGTGTGACGCATTTTATTCATTTTTCATTACATATAAATATAATTTATAATAATTTTTTATAATACGTAATTTATTATATATACATATATATATATATATATATATATATATATATATATATATATATATATATGTAGTTTTAGATTGATATGTGTTTCATAGTATAATATCCATAGTGTTCTTATATATATATATTTATAAATTTTTTTTCAATTTATTTGCAAACATTTGAACTAATCACAAATAATTTAGATCTCGATCAAAAGGCACATTGTTACTACAGAAACTCATAAAAGATTCAGATCGATCATGTGGTTTCGCAATACGTGTTCTTTGACACAAAGAATAGAGGAATAAAGCAGAATGAGTGAATGCAACGATACGAGATTCGTCTACACGTTATTGTTCGTTTCCAATAGTGCATTATTGTGGCAAGTGTAATTGGAATTATCAGTGAATTTCTCGATTTCCGAGAGAAATCGGTAAATAGAAAGATTTTTAGAAGAGGAAAACGTATTCCCTGAATTGTTACACGATTGTTTCCACAATTCCTACGTGTGTTTGAATTTTGAGTTTCGGCTGGAAAGTTCGAGACTTGGGGGTTGGACGATTTGACCAATGTTGAAGGAGGTTTCATGCGTTCAATTTGTCAGAAATTAGGATAATTACGGCGTTTCAAAGTGTTTCCCGGTTTGTTATACGATTGTTTCTATGGCTTTACTTGTATTTGAATTTTGAGTTTTGGCTGCGGAGTTAGAGAGTTTAGTTTAAATAGTTTAGACCGATGGACATTGAAGGACGTTTCATGCATTCGATTTAGTGAAAATAATAAAAAAAATTAAGAAATTTTGTTTTATAAACTGAAAGATAATCAATTTTTTCAAAATTAATATATTTTAAAATTTTTATCTCAAAATTTCAGCGAAAGTGAATGCATTATTTAAACAAATAAAATTTTAGAATCGAGGATATTGATGAGCACATTTTTTAAAAATCAAATTTTAATAATTTGATTACAAGATTTCTTGAAAATTAACATATCATTATTTTTAAAATAAGTTGTTTTAAGAATTAAAATTGTATAGTTTTTTTTAAATTAGTATTTTTCTATCCCCTTTTTAAAATCGTTATTTGAAAATTTAATAAAAAGCTGATGCATTATTCAGAATGTGTTGCATATTAATGAAATTAGTCGAAACTTCTTTTCGAAGTCAAATCTCGATGATTTTATCGCGATTTATTTTCCGAAAAATGGCGCACCAATTCCGGGGTTTTTTATATAATATAACTCGTAGCAATCGGCGTAATCGAACGTGACAGTATATGATAGAATTTAATCTCGTGCTCACCCGGCCATATTCTGCATTCAATAATATAGGGAAAAAACACGATTAATTCCGATCCCAATCTAGCACGTGTAACGTTTCCAACAATATCTGTCAATATTGTCGTTGTCTCTAGATTTCAACGAATCGACCGTGCGACAAATTTAATCCTACAATTTGTGCAATATATTTTTCAATTTCGTTCAAAATGTGTCCTTTCATACGTGCTATCGAGCTTTCGCTCTGATCCAATTTGTCAAACTTTTATAACGAGCGATAAATCTTTGAAGATTCGATGTTAAACAAATATAAACTGCTGTTTTTCCTCTATTGATAAATATATGAGAAAATCGAAGCATAAAGTGTGCAAGATGCATTCTAGTAAATTTCAAGATTTATATCAAAATCTTTAAACTTAGTTTTTATACTAACGTTATTAATATACAACATTAATTGATCATTATTAATATTTTTTTTATTATTACGAATAATAATACTAACGATCAAATTTTATTTTTAGATTATCATTGAAGAAAATTCCAACCTCTACGATTGAAATATATTTCCCGATCTCGAGTTGAAACGACATCTTTAGAAATATTTGATATTTCGCTTGAAGCATTATACATTGACGATGAATCATTTCACATATCACAGACCATCAAAATGAAAATCTATCCAATAAATTGAAATAAAGGTAACAGACAAACATTTTCCAATAATTCCCTCGATTAATCGCACAAATAATCAAAAATCCCTACACTCTAAAAATATCTCTAACCCCTGCCCTGTCAAATTTGTATTTTTCATGGCCTGTTAAAACGGACACCGCACACAACTCTCCATAAACTCTTCATCCCTCCACCATTGAATCAATTCTCTGGATAACCGACGACCGTATTCGCGGTAATAACGATGGCCCGTTACGAAATAACAGGCGAGGTATATAACGCGACGTGGCGTGATCGAGTATATACGACTGTGCGAGGGTGGAATGATGCGTGGATTATGCGCGCGCGAGTTGCCCCATAGACGCGCGTTCTCGCGCTAATAAACGCACGCGGCGGGGCTAACGATTACGAGCGGAGGTTCCGTATTGTTCGCCACTCGGAAACAATGCAACAATGGCATGGCTCGAGTGATTTAGCGGAACCCGGCCGTGTTACGTCCCCCTTCAATGATACTTTTGACGGCTCGCTGTTGCCCGAAGTCGAATAAATCGGGATACATTTATGAGGGGATATTGTTAGAGGTGCGCGGATTTTAAAGAAATTTTTTTCGCTTCAAATGTAGAGTGTAAGAGTTCAACTTTTTTTTGAAAAATTTTCTATTGTGATGTTGATTTATATTGCATTCTTGTATTTTTATTTTTTACTTTTAGAATGTATATTTTTTTTAGATTCATTGATGATACTACAGAGTTATAGGGAAAAATTAAGTTGATTTAAGTCCTCTTCCATTATTCAATTTCACATTAATTTATCTATTTTATTATATTTTTTTATCATGAAATAATCTATTGACAACTGCCTTACAAACAACTTGCATTAAAATATTTTCATAAATTGATAATTTGAAACAATTTACACCGGAAAATTTCAATTACACTATAAAACTATCCCCCACTGATTGTGAAACCCGATATTGTTCGCCGATTGGCCCAGTATTCCGGTCACGATTAAGAATTCGATTTAATTCCGAATAATTATCGCATTTGCATAATCGTTCGGATGTTGAAAACTGATAGCACGAGCGACCAACCTCCTTCCTAATGACGTGTACTCGCGAGTAAGGGCTTCGATGGTGGATATCGATATTTCTGGCACGTATTATATCGCGTTACGTGATCCAAAAATTTACGCGGAATGTTCGCCTGTGTCGTCGAAAGAACGGGCCCGGTGAAACCGTAAAATGTGGGAAACGTGCCATTGTACAAAAGATAGAGTTAGTCTATGAGACGTTGGATCTAAGGTAATTGTTAAGGGCTGATATAAAAGAAGATGTGAATTATTCGTGGAGAATTGTGAATCATTTACTTGCATGTAGAGGTTTAGAGGAGGATTTATTTTAGAGGATTTACATTAATACATTTTTTAATATAGAAGAATATAAATAATATATAATATTATAGAATATAAAATATTTAAATTTAACATAAGTGACAGAAAAATGGAATAAGTACTTAAAAAAAAAAATAAAGTTATTATTGTTATGATTGTATTATTAAAATGAATGTATTATAAGTAGTTAAAAATAACATTGGAGTATACAATACATAAGTGGTCTAATAGTTAAACGTCAGGCTTTAGATACAAATAACCAATATTTCAAATTTTTGATGAGTGAAGAAAATTTTTCTGTGAATTACAATTAAAATTAATAATGCAAAATTAAATTTAGAATATATATTCTATATAAATGTATCGTTAAATTATTAACGATGAATAAATTGATAATGGAAATTAATTAAATTAAAAATAAAATTCTCAATACTTATTGTTCCATGCAAAACATATAACTCGATAAATTTTTGTATATGGAAAAATTTGAAAGGAGTTATTAATATGAAGAAATTGAATATATTATACATTTAATGAAAATTAATGAATTTTACATTTAATCTACAGGGGAAAAAGAAAAAAACAAAAATAAATAGCCGTTTAAATTGAAATTGAATTAATCTCCTGGATGAATTCAGCGAAAATACGTTAATTATTGAATGAAAGAAACATTGAAGCACGTGCACCAGATATTACATCTATGAAAAGTTTGTATGTACAAGCATGCTATAAAAACTCTTCCAATGTGAAATTACTTGAGGAAAGGAGGAAAACAAAAGAGAAAGAAACGGAAGAGAGAGGGAGAAGACTCAGATTTCTTCATCTTTCATAAAATCCTTTGAAAATAACCTTTCCAAAGGAATTCACATTTCATCCTGACAATGTTGCAATATTATGAAAGGGGAAGTGTTTGAAGCATGTTCTATACTTGGAGCTTTAAAAAATGTTCTTCCAGAAACAAAATTATTATTCATTATAAGTAATAAAGCGTGAAGAAATTTACAAAGAGGGAACAAATTTCTATCTTTACAGAATTTTGTGAAATATTAAGAAACAAAAAAAAGAAAAGTACAACTCTCATTTTAAAGGACAAAACGACATTAATCTTAAAATATATCTTCTCATCTTAAAATTGAAAGAGAGAAATGAATTATCACTGACGTTTAAAAAAAAGAAGAGGTAAAAAAATTTCTCGGTTATGAAACATATATACTCGGTTTAAATGAACAGAAGAGAGTGAGTTTTTCTTATTGGAGAACACAAGAAGAGACAGCCGTTGTAAAGGGATGAGACAGTTCAATTATGATGTATTTCTCGAAAGTATGACCGCAATGCTTGAAAAAGAAATTATTTCAAGCAAATGTATATAATATATAATATACGTAGAAGAGAAAAAAATACGTGGACTTTGTTAAGCAATGAAAGATGAAATCTGTGAAAGCTCTTATGATTTAGCTCGTTGCAATGAAGTTTTAAGACGTAGATCTGTCATTCAGTCGCTACTTTCACCGGAGATTACCTTATTAAGATACAAACGAAATATGTAGCGAGAAGCGGTTTTACGTTCCGCGAATTAACCCTATTCAAGGGAATTTCTACTTTTTTTCTTCTTCATAATTTCTGTCTGCTATTTTGAAGAATTTTATTCATAAAAAAGTTTTAAAAAAAGTACAGAATATTATAGAATGTTTATGAAAAAATATGGAACTTTTTAATCATTATTATTAATTTTTTACTTTACTTTTTTACAAGAGGTTTTTGGTCTCTTTTTTTATTTGCAAGTTTATCAATTTGTGTAAGAAAGATACTTCGGTTGGATGTTAAAATATAATTTACACATCATAGCATATAATTTGCAATTCAATTTGTATTCAATTAACCTCAAGTATTAAATTACATTAAATAATAATTATATTATATACAACAAATATTATGTATTTAAAGCCTATTAAATATTATATTGAATATCATTACTATATTAAATTATTTTATACATTATTGAATAGTCTACTGTAATACATATTTTTAAAATGGAATCTTATCATATAACAATAATAATTTTGACAAACTATAAACCATTTGCAAAACTATGTAATTGATTACACAAAGTGATTCAATCACGTAGTGTCGTTTGACAAAAGTTTCAAACAATCTCTTCGACAGAGAAACGAATTCGACAATGGTCCAAAAGGATGAGAAATTCGTTCATTCAATGTAATTAACCAAGCACCAAGCTTTCTCGAAATTATGTCACTTAACCGCGCGGCAAGCAAGTTAATCACTGGAAGAACACCCGAAGAAGATGTAAATTGTCCCTCTCTCTGTGTTGTCTGTTGTTTCTTGCTCTCTTGCTTTGAATAATCCCTAGCCCGCTTCCGGTTTCCACCGCGGATTCACAGGATTTCGTGCTTCTCAGCCGTTTGCTTTCCTTCAAGTTGACGATGGAAAAAGTGGTTTCTAACAGATTGGATATTCATGAATCACCTGTCTTCGACATTGTTTGCATAAATTATTTAGAAATTTGTTATGGTATATTGTGCCGTTGATATTTGATATTTTTAACGTTTTATTTTTTTTTAATTATTTATTATCGAAGAATTAATGAAATTAGATTAATATATTCATTATTTCTTAAAATTATTTTACACATTTATATACGATTATAAGCTTTTTGGAATTGGTTAATTCACGGATTTTTTATCTTTTGACTTTATTAAAAAAGTTTCGTGTAACAATTTTTCAGTTTCGTACATTAATTTCCTCTTTTGCACAATGAGATTAAAATCGATTTAATACGGCAGATTTAAACTGCAAAATTTAACTTGCTCAACTTGTTTAATTTTCTAATTGCAGAAGAAGATATTAATATGGGAAATGTAATCATCAAACCAAATATATCAACCAAATCCATCAAAAAATTACAACCATGAATCCCTCGAATCGATATAATGATATCTCCTTCGAGGATGGAAAATTATATTACAAAGAGAGAAAAAAAAAAAAGAAAAAAAAATCAGCAGTGGCAGCGTTTCTTCACAGATGATCGAACGTATCGATAGTCATCGAGCAATTCCTCGCTACCAAACTGAAAGAAGATTATTAATCACCGGAAATTACGCTCCGCTGATTTACCAGCGAAAAATGGGAGATGAAAGTTGCTTCGAATCGGGAACAAACGGAGGTTGAGAAGGGAGGAAGGAAGAAAAAAAAGTGAGCTGAAGAGAAAAAGAGAAGAGGGAAAGAAAACGGCGGAAATGGAAGGAAGAAAGGCACCGGGTGTATACACAGAAGGACTCGCGAAGAAGTCTATAGAAAGCTGGAATAGAGGAAAAACACGAGATCCTCTCACTTGCTCCAATTGACTCGCCAGTAATTCCATCCTTCTTCAACCCTTTTCAGCCAATAAAAGAATCCTCGAGAAGGGCCACGAGCCCGTGGAGACTGGACGACAAAATCTGATTGGATTATTTGCTTACAGAGGCCCCTTCGGAAGCCTCTGTACAAGGTGTTTTTAAAACGTTTGCTCAAGCCTTTCGGCCCCCTCTTTCTTCTTTTTTTCATCCTCTTTTGAATTTTAAAGCTTAAAGGTTTCATGATGTGAAACTACACTACTCTACTCTCTGGCAAATCATTCCGTATTTTTTTGCGAGTTTTTTGCGGATTTTGTGGAAAACTTGACTTTGTTTGATGAGATAAAATGAAAGAGAGGAAGGTGGAAGAGGAAGATTTTGTTCTTTGATCGTATTGAGTAACGTCGTTTGAGAAGGTAAAAAAGAAAGTTTTTATTTTGATTCTTTGGTATATTTCTAAAGGATGCATATTTCGAATTTTAGAGAAATGTTGGATATATTGTTGAAAATTGAAAGATTTGTAACGTCCATGGTTTAATTTTGTTGAATTAAAAATTTGGAATATAAATCAAGGTGTGATAAAGTTAGTAACTTAACGTCACTTGGATCGAATGCAGGCTTTCAACTGAAATCTGGATTAATCCTTGCCAGATCTTACCTGAGATCTAACTTAGTTGAGTTCTAATCCACACCTGATCCAAACCTAACCTACTCTAATCCAGTTGAGGTCATACACCCAACTAAAACCTAATCCCACTCTGTGGAAACCCTAAATAATATCCAAGCTATTCTAATTCCTATTGAAATTTATCACTCTTTTTTTTATTACATTCTCCAAAGAACTCAATATAGAAGAAATATTGAGTTCTAAATAATAGAGCTTAATAAAGGCTTTATTAATGTTAATATATGTGTTGATAAAAGACAAGAAAATTTTGTTGAACTCTTGTGATAAAATATAAAAATCTAAAATCGATTTCTTTCTTCTTTAAATGTATATTAGAAGCATAAAAATAATATGAAAATTTCAATGAACATGTGTATAATGGAAAAATGAAAAAACTTTTAAAAGTAATATTTTGTATTCTGCGAAAAAGAAAGTACTTCACCAGCAACCAATTATGTTACAATTCAGAATCATCGTGAACAATATCTCTCTGGTTTCTTCAAGCTTAAAGAGAAGAAGAATATGACTGGTCATTGGATTGATAAATGGGGACCATTTAAAAGGATCTGCGTGAACTTTACATCTAGATTCCTTGGATCCTCTTGCATGGAATATTTCGTTCTCAAATGGCCAGTTACTACTATACTCGACAACCCTTGGAATCACCTCATAAAACAACCATCTTCGAAAATATCGTCTCGTTCCTTGCATCTTTATATTCTTTTGAATAATACATGTTTGCTTTATTGTGTTCAAAATTTATTAAAATTGATTTGTGAATATTAGATCATTCTGTAAATAATTTTGTTTATTCTTTATTTATTGAACTTTTAAAATAAAATTCATCTGAATAATTAAACCAGTAAACTTTGATGCAAAAAAAAAACAAGTAGTTGCAAATTGCAAAAAATTAAGCTCTTAGAGTGATCATATTTATTAAATAATTCAATAAAATTTTATAGAAATCTTCATTCTCATAAAAAACGTACGAATCATTAAGAAGAAAAACTGTATCATAAAATTCTCTAGATAGATCAATGTATAACATTTGATGAAAAAGATACGAATGGAAAGATCGTTTGAAAATTTGCGACATTGCGAGAGGTGAGAATGGTTGCTGTTAACGAGCAGAAAATTGCCAGAAAACACGGTATATCGCGATTTGAAAACTCCCGTGGTGAACAGACGGTGAACCAATATCGTGAATTTCTCGAAACTGGAGCATCGTACCTGTGAGTTCGATACGCGAGCCTGTTGAAAATTTTCCTGAAGAAACAAGAATTATATCGGAGCTCGTTTTAAACCTCCTCCTCGAGTTTTCTGAACATCTCGCGTTTTTTTTTTAAATTTTTCTAAAATTTATAGTAATCTCTTTAATCTTAAATCTCTTCGCGATAAATAGCTATAATACGTAATTGAAAATGCGAAACAATTTTCTGATAAATATTTGTTTAATTTTCTAACGTTTTTATATAAAAATTTAAATTTATAATGTGTTTTTTTTTTAGGTATTTTTTGAAGGAATTAATATTTGGTTTTCATCGGAATTATAAATTCTTCGAAATATTTTAAAGAATAAAAGAGAATATTCGTTGGAAAAGTTCAAAGAAACAATAAGTTTTTGAAGGAAGTATTCATAAGAAATGAAAAATTTTTCAACTCCAATTTATCGAGTTTAACGATTGAATTATTAAAACCTTTGAGGTTTCTAAAATTTAACACAATGTTTTTTTTTTAATCATTTTTAATTTGTATTTGAATAACCTTTTGATAGTCATTTCAAAACAATTGCTTGAAAAAATTTATATTTTGCTGAATTTTTAAATATTTCAATAATCATTTAATAATTATTAATATCTATTTAATAATAAATAATTTTATTTTAGTATTTAATATTAACAATGGTTTAATTTTATAATTTTTTAATTTCAGCAACTTTTCAACAAATTTATTAAAAATATGTACCATTATCACGTTCGAATTGCCGCGTCGAATTCAAATAAAGACCATGTATCGCAAGAGCGGGAAAATTTAAATTGCCCTTAAGTCGCGTACGACGACGCGTATGTTGCGTCTAATTTTGTTCATCCGGCTTTTATTTATTCCATATACATAATTCAATGGCTCGCCAACGGAGGAGAAGCCTGGTCCCGCGGAAAAATTTTCTCGCGAATAAAAGGAAAAGGAAACGGGGATATACCGAGGGACGGTGGAGAGAGGATTTCTCCCTTTAACGTCTGGCAACGGTAGCGAGAAGTCGACAAGAAGGAGCGGACACGAGTGAGATGTAAAATTTAATTTCTACCTAAGAGGGTGGAGGGTTAAGACAGGAAAAAAGTAAAAAGCGAGAAACGCTTGGGGGTAGCTTTTGTTTCGCGTTGAGAAAAAGTGTTCTAGTTGTAGGGAAGCTTTCTTTTTTCTTTTTTTCTTTTGGTTCGTTAGAAAAAGATTCGATTGTTCAGAGGATAATTGAGGGATGGATTTTAAATGGTTTTGTAAAGAAAACGTTATGTTTGCGTCGTGCTTGGAGTAATAGATTGTTTAGTGACTTGGTTTGTTGTTGGATAAAATTTCTTTGGAAGTATAGAATTCCATAGATAAAATTAGAGGATTTGGAAAAAAATTATTTTCGATTATCGTTTTATAATAGTAAATAATTGAAATTAATAATGAGCATAAATTAACAATGAAAAAATTCTCTAATATAATTTTTCAAATCATATTTTGCACTTTGTTTTCGTTTTGTAATTGAATTAAAATAATAGAAATAATATAAAAATTAAAGATAATTATTTTTAATTCATATTCGCAAACAGTTAATAATTACTATTTAATAATTACTAGTTAATAATTACTACTAGTCTAATAATTACTAGTTAATAATTACTATTAATATATATTCTCAAATATTTCCCAATGAAACAATTCTATCAATAAACTATGTCACAATAAAATAATCCATTTTCTCATGAATTCAATTATCTCGTGCAAAGAATATAATTCTAACAATTCAATTAACGTAATATTAAAATCAAATTACAAAGAATCATCGAAAAGACTTTGTCGATAGCTTTCACTGTTCCCCAAATCCCGCCACCCCTTGCCAATTTATTTCCAGACAATTTGCGGTTGAAAACAGTTTGATCGCCGAATCCCTCTAATTGCCGCAACAGCGGGGCTGAGATTAATAAAACACAGCTCGTTCCTGTTTCGCTGATTTTCATTTTACGAACCATGTTCCGCGATTTTTCCGCTCGATTTAAAATGGGGCGACCGGAAATCTTTCCTCCCCCGTTCCATCGATTCGTTCGAGTAATAAGCGATTTATTGCCGGCCAATTATCATAATTGATTTAGAGGGGAATCAACGGAGGGTGGAGAGAAATTTTGGCATCGTTCTGGTTCCTCGTTAATGCATCGTTAATGTAAAAGCTAAATCACTCCCACGGGACATCACGTGCTTGTTAAGGGAGTCGTTGGTTAGCGATGGGAAAATGGTAGATTTTTTGGTAATGGTGTGGTAATGGTGTAAGTATTAAATTTGATGAAAAGATTCAATTTTTATTTTACTTTATTTTTTTTTAATATATATATTATATTCTTTTTTATGTATTTTTTTATTTTTTAAAAATGATTTAATTTTTATAAGTTATCTTATTTATAGCATAAATTAATTATTGGAAAAAAAATTGAAGAGAGAATTTAAATTATGATTTCATATCTTGTTTCAATAGATATTTGTTTTGTATATTTCGTGTAACTGAAGTATCGATCAATTTTTATAGTATAAATATAATGAAATATTGTTTGTTTTTATTTAATTGAAAAAATGGATTTATCTAATTGTTCACATTTATTATTCGAATTTATATAAATTCATTTTTTTTCGATTTAATAGAATCATTGTATGCACCAATTTTATTCACCAGAATCATACCATTTTAAATTATTCACCAAAATTACTAGAATTTTAAATTAATATATATTTTCATCTCTTTTTTTTCTATTTGTTATATTCATTCAAATTTTATTCTTTAAAACCACAACCAATTGAATCCTTAATAAAAACTATTATATAAATTGTAAAATAAGAATCCACGAAATTTATCTTTTTTTCTTTTATTCACTCTCACATATCTATCTATTAAAGCTACATTTTCATTTCATTATAGAGTACAGCCAAAATTCCACTAGTTCGCTTTTTAAAAATCAACCTATAACCTCAAATTAATAAAACAGTTATGGTCTTCAATGGCCGACTAGATCCGTTATAAAAGGTAGTCCTTTCTTGTTTCGTTAAACAAAAGTTACAAAGTGTATAGTGTATATAACGAGAAGAAAATTTAATAATCGAGTGTTCGCAGAAACGATATAACGGGACATCGTAAACGCGATAGAGAGAAGGGCCATAAGAAGGTATGATCTCGAGAAAAGCGAGACTCGGTGGTGGGCACGTACGTTTCCTTATTCGCGAGCAAAAGCTTCACGTGAACAACCGTCTAAGATTAGAATCGTTTTCGTCGGCACTTTCGTCAATGTAACTTGCAAGAACTGTTATCATTGAAATTCCACCGAGAGACGTATACGGTATTGGGGTCCATGAGATCCAGTTTTGTGAACCTGAATGGGCTGTTCGGAAAGGAATTTTGAGATGAGCGTTGTATAAAAGGATTATAAGAAGGTAAGTAGTACTTGGGATGTTATGGAGAATTTTCGAAGATGAAACTTTAACTATTTGTAATAGCGGATTATGAAATGTTTGGATTTAGGTTAGATTTTCCATTGAAAAAGATAGTATTATGGATTAATGGAATAGTTTATAAAAACATGCTTGAGATGTTAGAGGAAGAATTTTTTAAGATAAAAATATGTGTAACTATAGTAATGGATTGTGAAATTTTTGAATTTAGGTTAGATTTGTCTATATAGATTGTCTAAAAGGATTGTGTTGATTATAAATAATTTATTCTGAAAATATATTTAAGAAATAAAGATAATTTTGTTAGTGAATTATAAGATATTTAGATTTAGGTTAGATTTTCTTGGGTAGAAATTTTTGTGGATTAATAGTGAGTTATGAAAATGTATTTACATATTATGAATTTTTAAAGATAAAAATATGTGTAATTATAATGAGATGTTTAAATTTAGGTTAAATATAATTTTAGTTAGATTTGAAAACTTTTGTGAATTAATATAAATAATAACTCATGAAAATGTATCTTGTATCATCTTTGTAGAAGTCGAATTTAACCTAACCTATATTATTATATTACTGTCAAATAATGTTTTATTATTATTATTATCATTATTCTATCTAATTTTCGATATAAGAATCTATTTCAAAAGCAAATAAAATTTCAATTATAAATATATATGTTATAATTATATCTATAATTATTAAATATCAAAGATCAAATATAAATCAATGCAGATAATGCATCAATTGTATTTCGCAATGTTCTTTCATTTATCTAGAAATATTCGCCAAATCTTCGTCATAAGATGATTCGATATTGCTAAAAAATGAAATAATTAAGAATTTAATCGTTCCAAATGAAATTTTTCCAGAAAATTTCTGATAATTTCAATTTGTAACTCGGTAAAACTATATCATGTTTTTGGTCGCTAGTTACATTCGATTATCAACTATCGTAATCCAATTTCTGTGATTCAGAAATTCGTTTCAAATGGATGGGATAATAAAGGAAATATTCCATTAACACGATTCTGAATATTGAAAATGGCTTTTTAAATTCATGGAACAAATATTTCTTTTTCTATTTATATCAGTAGTATTTTAAATTTATGATAAATTATAGAAATAGATTCGAAATTGATCGGATTGAAAATAATGATAATTAGATTATTTTATCGTGCGTCTGGGAATAATTATTTTGATAACAGGAATTGCATAATTTATATTTAGTTATTAGTTATATATTAGAAAAAAATTTATTTTAAATTTAATTTTAGGGAAATTCTATCGCGTAATGATAAATGGATATATATATATGTTTTATTAGAATATGCATTCTTCATAAATGAAGAATTTTATTGAAGATAAATCATTCAAATAGAATAATGGAAAATATTAAAAATTGAATAAATATTGGATTAAGAATTAGCGTGTATCAGCTTTATATATAATACAAAGACAACTTTTACTTCACAAAATTAATAAAATATTTATTTCAAGATTTTTTCATTCTTTATTTGTAATTAATTTCATCTCTTCGAAAAATTGTTTCATATATCTATAATCCATTGTACTCTACTACAAAGTATATTCTCTTAAGATACGAAGATAAGATTTTCATTATATTCAAAATCAAACTATTACTTTCAAAAAAAAAAATAATAATAAAATTTCAAAAAAAAAAAAATAAGAGAGAAAGAAGCATAGGCAAAAGAAACAGAATATATAAAGAAAAAAAAAGAAGATATATCCATTTTCTTCTTATGTAGACAACCCTTTTAAACCTTATCCTACGAAATTCGCGATGAGTTTTGCAAGCGAAGGGAGCACTAAGAGAAAACAAAGAGGCAGGAAGAAGCGTGCACACGGGCAACCAAGTTCCCAAGGGAGGAATTCGTAGTAGAGAAGTAAAGCTTCTTCGGTGTGGCCGCGTTCCCTTGAATTACTGGTGTCTCAGCGCCCTGGGAAAAATACCCTGAGCAGGGATCGCGTAAATGCTGAATGAGACGCAAAAGTAGGAATGAACAACGTAGCTTGTTTCTACTCCGTCTGGTTTCTAAAATGCGTGCACGATGGATCCTGTTTCACAAATTCGCTTTAGAGGTTGTTGGAAAATTTATCGCTTCTTTCGTTCGGTTTGGAATGGGACCATTTTTTCAAATTTTAAATGGACGATATATTTTATCTGTGTTTAAATTGTAATATGTATAATTTTTGGATTTTTAATTTTTTTTTAATTATTGAAAATTTTAATATTAACTTTCAAGATTTAATTTGAATGAGAAATTTTATATTACTCTTCTATCTTAATATTTGCATCTTTTTAAATTCTACTTTTGACGTTTTTACAAAATTTTCCCCGCTAATTTATTTAATACAATTTATATTTTCCAATATTTTATCGCCTATCATTTATTAATCTTCACATAAAAATGTAATCACCCCCTTAAAATAAAATGCTATCATGAATCAATATAAAATTTTACATCGTATATCGGTCATCAATATCCCCTTTTCCCCGAACGAAACCCTCATTCATTATCATCATCGTAAATAATTATTCTCCCTTAAAAATAAAAAATAAAAAATTATTAAAATTTCATCGCGCATCGATCAATCGATATTTTTTCCAATTATTAGATAAAACGAATCTCTATTTATCGGTGTTATCATCGATTCATCTATTGCAATAACCCTGTCCCAATTCCTTTTTTCTTTTTTTTTTTTTTTTTACAATAACAAACACACGATACACGATCCCCGATAAATTGGATTACCGTGTACCGGTGGAATTCACGCGGATAAAGGCGGAGCGGTTCGTGACAGAGGAGGATTCGTCGGATGACATTTTGCAAGGATAATTCGAGGGAAAATTCGTCGAACATCCGATGTACATTGTGCCAGTGTACACGCTTTGCGTGCAAACGAGATTTTCTATTGTCGATGGCCACGTATTGTCCATTATTTAATTACAGAAAATTAGCGAACGATAAATGGCCGGCTTATTAATGCACAGCCCGATGATATTTGATAATCCCATTGCGTTTGAGCAATTGGAGATGTTTATTACAGGGCCGTGAAGCCTTATCGACGGACTTTGATCCGCCATTATTCTCTGCAAATCTGTATCTTTGATGTTATTTTGGTTTTTCTTTCTTTCTTTCTTTTCTAATGGAAGAAGCGAATTTGCATAATTCTTCTTTTCGTGAAATTGATCGATTATTTTGATTGAATTGAATTATCGTTCAATTATAATTGAATTAGAAAATGGAAAGTTTTGGTAATTTTAGGATTTAGGATTCAGAAAATTGTAGGATATTTAATTAGATATAGATTCTTTTGTAATATATAATTGTAGATAACACGCACAATAATTGAATATATAAATTTCTTTAAATTTCGAAAAAATTGAAGATTCTAATATATTTTTATACCTTTCTAGAAAGAGATAAGAATTGACTAGAATCAATTTTTCATTTCTTCGGTAGATGGAGAAAGGATCTTTTTAATATAGTTTCACTGATATAAAAGAGGTTTAATCATTTTTAATTATATTCATAATGAATATAAAATATAAATGAATATATCATCCATATGAATATCTCTTCGCACTGTTTAATAGAATTTTGATGAGATTAATCTTTAGACGATGAACAATAATGTTGAAAAATATCTCTGAATAATCATTCAGGTCACGTAGTCGTGCAATTTGACAATTTTACGTCGAAGTTAAACAAGTTAACTCATGGCAAGATTAGATACAAGTTGCATTGTAAACACCAACTTGTACTCTTGTAAACTTTGCAAAGAAATTTCTTCGTGTTGCAAGCAATCCAATGCAACGAACAACTTTTTTCTTGATCTTTCAAACAATCAAAAAGATATATACTTGATAAATCTGTGACATAGAGAATGGAGTAATCCAATGTAATCTAAAATCGCTCGTAAACAACAAGTATTATACACAATTTATAAGGATGAATAATAAATATCCAGAATTCCCAAACAATCTCTAATAATGGATGAATGTTTTATCGCATTCCAAGTGCTTGAATCGAAACACGTAACATTATTTAAACCATGTTAAAATCTGAATATATCAATTTCATTATAATTTTCATCTTTCCATCTTTTTTAAATCATAAAATTAAATCATAAAACTAGTAATTTATTCGTGATTTTTTACACACACGCACACACTTTACTCTTCACACATGCATTTATTATACGTATTCATTTGAAAAATATTACTTTCAATTTCAAATTTCTTTCGAAACTATCGATGACTCGCCATCAAAAATGGACAATTCTATGCACGATACACACATTTGCGTTAAGTATACAAAAGAGTTAAAAATCGGCACTTGGCGTAATATTTATAAGATAATCGGATCAATTGTGGCAATAAATGTTGGGAACGCGATATTATTGATAAAGTCGAGGGGCGAATTAACGGCATCGGCTGGCAGATAAAATTGCAAAGTAGCTTAATCTCGTTGTTGCAAATTATTCTCATCCGGATCGTTGGGATCGATGGAAAAAAAAATAAAAAAATAAAAAAAACGCGTTATAACGAATCAATTTTGCCTCGCTTATTTCTCCCCGCGATAGATATTTCAAATATTAAAAAAAAAAAAAAAGAATAAATAAATATTTTAAAAAAACAGGCCATCATAGAGTAATAAAAAGAGAAAATTGTTTATAAAGTCACGAATCACTATGACGTGAAATTCAAACAAGTTACATTTCACGAAATGAACAGAGACGGAAATAACAATTGTTTATGTCATTTTTATTTTTTTTTTTTTATTTTGTTTTATTTATTTATTTTTTTTTTTTTTTTAATATAGTTTTGAAACGTAAACTAAAAATGATTCGAAGGTAGAAAATGTTGTATTGAAATATCTGCAACCTTTATCACGATGGACGACGATCTGATGAAACGTGTTCGTGTTTGAAATATGTTTGCATTGTTGATATTTTGTGGCGGAGAATCGAAATTCGTTTCGTTACGTGGTGTTGTCGTACATATAAAAAAAAGGAAAAAAATGTGAGAAAAATAATCGTAATCGCATAATATTTTCACGTTATATATATGTATGATAAAATCTTTAAACTTATAAATCTGCAGAATTAATTAATAGAACTTGTAAATTCATAAAATTATTATTCGAAGATGAATCACCGTGTTACTTTTATCATTGATCTCTATGGATTATAAAATTACAATATATTATATCAAATTTTCCTCTCCCGGATAATTCATATATTCGTGAATTATTGGAGATATATGCGTGTATGTGGATAGAAAATATTTGTTTTAATTTCCCCATCGGTAAGAGATAGAAAATTTGATAGGAGGGAATAATCTAAACCACATAAAGGATGAGGAGGAGCTTAGTCCCATTTATCGAATGTATGCTCGAGCTGGCAGGGCAGGTACTCTTAATTAATTAACCGATCGAATTCACGTGCGCCAGAAATACCAATTAGCATCCTCTCGTTTCTACGATTTCGACGAATTGAAATTGCTGGTTGAATCACTTATAAATTTCGTCGAAATTCTTTATCCCGAAAAAATATATTTTCTCGATCGTACCATATTTTTCTATATTAATTTCATCAAAATCCCTTTTATCCTTCGTTGAATTTACACTAATACAATATTTTTTTCTGTTTCAGGTACTGTCCATTACGAAGCTTAATAAAATTAGAAAATTCCTTACGGGGCTATATTTCGGAACAGCATAATACTTGTGAGTAATTCTAAATTATTATCTTTTGAAGAATAATCAAATTCTTCTTATCAATCGTTTAATCTTTAATATACCATTACTAAGATCGCTGTATTCTTTTAGATATGATTATATCTGTCGCGTAATTTAAAATTAAGAAAACTTTAAACCGTTATAACTTCGAAGATAATGACTTCCAATCAACGAATGAAAGATCATTAGAAGCGCGAAAGCTTGCTCTTTAAAACTCTTTTTAATTTATCTCGATACGAGTTCCGCTTCTCGAGATATCGTCGTGTAAAGAGAAAGATAATTTTTAATCGTTTTAACTATCTTCTTATCGGTTACTCGGATCTTTCGCTCGCGTCTCGCCTCGCCAACCTATCCCAAACAAACAAACGATTTCTAGAAAAACGTATAAAGTACATTTCAAAGTTCGAGTTACGAGTTCATCCATAATTTCTGCACTGTCTTAATGAATACTTCGAAACCTCGTATCTCGGCAATCGTTTGGGGTAAACAATGAATTCAATTTTTTAAATTTTCTTTTCATATTTCCCACGTGAAAATTTCTCAATTGCGTGATTTCAATGGTTTGCGAACATATGTTTTCTACACCGAATATTTGAATCTAATCAATCCTAATCACAATAACTTATCTAAGTATATTTTAAACTCGTCGATATATAAAGATCTCGTGTAACATTTCCAAAGTTAAGAATGGAAAAAAAGGAAAGAAAAGAAATGAAATTCGTAAGAATTAGCGTCACTTAGCAATGATGGCGGTCGATCGGAGGCTGGACAATAATTATTGGATGGGTTTGCTCGACTATGCCAACACGCTCGAGCGAAACACGAGACGGGACGTTAACCGGATAACGCGGAAAATTGAAAGGATGAATTATTGACAGGGTGGCCGCGCCCTCCCGTAGCAACCCTTACCGCCTAGGTGAAACACGATGTTCCATTACTTTTTAACGCGCCTCGAAATCGTTGATCATCGTTGACCCGTGCTCGATTCCCCGGAAACGAGCCGTTTTCTCCGCCCGATCGCGCGCTTTTTCGCGCCTAGATGCTCTGCCCACGAAGACGCGGATGGATACGATTTTCGTCGCCGACGGTCGTTTCCCTTTTTACACAATTCGGAGATTCGAGAATGATTTATTCGGCTGTGGAAATATGGGAACGATTTCGGTTCCTAATAAAATGGAATAATATTTCGCGTAGAAAATTTTTTTTATTCCAAAAGTAATGGCGAACAATTATTATCACCAGATATCAGCAGATGATACGTAACGAAGAAATATCTTTCTCCAGTTTATAAAAAAAATGAAACTCATCAGAATAGAAACATTAAAATTAGGATCATAAAACCACAAATATATATATTACAGAAAATACTTGTAAAATTGATATAAAAACGAACGGTTAATGAGCCAATTATCTTGGACGCCTCATTAAACACGCGACGTCGAGAAATCTCGTTGAAACATGGGAAAAACCTGCAGCAGAGTAGAAAGATGAATGCAGTTTCGGTCACAAGAAATCGCGATGGCCACGAGGGGGAAAAAAAGGCAGAGAATTCCCTCCAACCGGTGTGGATCGCGAATTTTCCCGATTTTCTCGGGCATAAATTCAGCGTCCGCTTTTTTTCCCCCCCTCTTTTTCTACAACGCCAACTCGCGCTTTTTAATAAAACCATTCGACCACTGTGCCTCTCCTGATGAAATATCGTCTCCAGCGTTCTCGACCTACGCGGCTACTACCTAACCCCCTTCTTCCGCTCATCCACCTGCGCACGATGACCAACACATCGTTCTCATCTCTCACTTCACTCGAAATTGATGAAATCGCGACTCGAAGGTTGTTTAATCATCGTTTAAACACGTGACACGCATAAACTCACATTCTTTTATCTTCTTTTCCTTTCCCCTTCTTTCGATTAATTCTCCTTTCGATTCGATTCGAGAAATTGATATTGAAATTCTAATCTCAGCATGTTGAATTTGTTTATAATTAATAATTGAATATACTTTCCTCTGTCCAATTAATAATCTTACCATATAATATTTCAACGAGCAACAGATAAATCAATCCACCGATTTTCCATTCGCTCGCCGTGCAAAAAATAAATCTTCCTTTTTTTTTTTTCAAGTCAAAAGTTATCCCTCTTTCAATCTTCTCCCTCCAATCGTCCCTCGTGGTTCCACGCGCTTCCATTCGGATTTCCATCCCGTCTTTCGAACGATTAAGCTGCTCGCAATTTTCCCTCGCGCCGGAAACGTTTAAATTCCCTCTTGGTCCCGCCCATTAATGCCATACCTTCTCTTTCGGCCTCGTTATGAATATTCTCACCTGGGCGCACGTGCGTTTCGACACAGGGGAGAAGGAAAGACGAGGAGAAAAGAAAGGAAGGAGGGAAGGAATATCGTGAATACGTTAATTTTCTTCCGGAAATCTGATTGGTTTCGTATTTCATATACATTTCTCTCGTTTTCTTTTTGTTTTTAATTTCAGCTTATGATCGATTTGCATCTTGGAAATTCGCTTTTTCCCCTTACTCCGTTTTTTGTTAATTTATGATTGATTATATTTTGTATGCAATTGTGACGCAAAGATCGTATTTTATTTATAAACATTAAAAAGCGTATATATTTAATCGGATACATCCTTTAAAGATATCGACGTGACAGTTGTTACAGTCATTACATCTTCACAATAATCGAAAATTGCTCCACGTTTATGGAGAAATAATCTCGAAGAAGAACGGGGATACAAATTTGAGTCGAGAAAATTGCTCCACGTTTCAAATTAATCCGCGTTGTAGCGGAAAAGATGATAAAAAAAAAAAAATTCTTTTCGAAGAATTGAAAGATGGCGGATAAGCGCGGAACGAATGAACGAAACGAAGGGGAGAAGGGTTTCGGAAAAGTGAGGTCCAACTCGATCGGTATCCGGATTGAATTTAAATTCCTTATCGATCGAGCGATCCGGTCTTGGATATCGTTTATTTTTATCTGGATACGTAGCGTATTGCTGATTGCACAATCTCGACGCCCGAATTTCTATCGAATTCGCAACTTGTTGATTCATTTATAGGATTTGGCAATCGCCGCTATGCCACGCCAACTTTTGCACATCATACCTTTTGGTCCCGATCTCGATCCAACGAGGAACGACACGAATTTCAATAACTGTTTTCAGGATCCTTCTTTCAATATCCATTTTTAATTCGATTCTATAGTCGATAGTGTAAGTTTTCTCTCTCTCTCTCTATTTTTGTTTCTCTTTTTTAGTTTAAATCGAAGCTCGATAATTTCGTTGCGAATGGATATTGCAGGTTTTTTTTCAGTTTTTATTTTATTATTATTATTATTATTTTTTTAATACCACTTTTATTGGGATAGATAATAGAATTTTCTCCATCGTTCTCTACGAGCTCTGTTCTAATCTAATTTGATTGTCGATGGTACGAATATTTTGCGAATTAAATTGATTCGTACGATATGAATTTTTGCATGTTTTTTTTTTCATTTCGATGAAAGGCAAGAATATTAATTTTTCTAAAAGAATTATGTATTTATAGTTTTTTGTAATTAAAAGGATATATTTATTAACTTCTTTTTCGAAACGAATTCTTTCTCTGTGAAATTAATTTCGATCAAGTCGATTAATAATTAATAATTAATACGATTTAAAAATCTGTTTCTGAAAAATATACAATCAAATTCACATTTGCCAATTGATAAAACACTAAACGACGAATATAATAGAAATTCTTGATCAAAGTTACCATCGATTTTTCGCGTCAGGAAAAAAAAATATTCCAAAAATATATCGAGCAAAATCACTCGTTGCAACGCGATAAAACGCAACGGAATTATACGATATCGGCACGCGTGACAAGCGCCATTCCAAATCTGCCCGGCCTCCGTCGTTTCTCGATCGATCGAGGCCATTACCAACATCCATTACCAAACGTTTCCAAACGCGACGCGGCGTGGGACAACCGTGATTTAATTCAATCATACTCGATTCCGTCATCCATCCATCGTCGATTCATGATCCACAATTTCAAACAATTTCACGTGTTCCCGAAGAAGAAACTAGATATCCCACCGAGTTCCCAATTTTCAACCAGTGGATCCCGTCTAACTTGGCCATCCAACTTACATCCGCGATTCCGGATTCAATAAACGGCGGCTGCCGCGTTGCAAAACGACGACGACTTGGACGATCGATGAACGAAAGCCGTAATGAAATACCTTTCGAATCTTAAAATCCCGGCCTCGCGGGATTCTCCACTTCCTGTTCCTTTTTTTCTCTCTCTCTCCCCCTCTTTTTTTTATCCCTCGAAGAAGAAGGGAAAACTTTCGAGGCTGGAATAGTTGGCGATAACACGGATAACCCGGGGCATACGCTCTCCGCTCTCCTTGTTTCACGGTTTTCTTTTCGCTCTTTCGAACTCTCGACTGCATACCTGTGTCGGTATGTGTAACTGGAAGGAATTTCTAGATGGAAGTTTTTGGGTTGGGAGGGGGAGAGAGACAGGGAGGGAAGAAGTGGCGAAGAAATAGTTGGGAAGAAGTGGCAATAGGGGAAATGGGAATAGACGGGGGAAAAGTAATAGGGAAAATGTTTGAGAAAGAGTAAACGATTGTATCGGAGTAATGGTGGAGAGAGAATATTGTTTTCTTTTTTTTCTTTGGATTAATATTGGAGAGAGAGTATGTTTGAGAGCAGGGAATATTAGAAGGAGAGACGAGGGGGACGGTGAAAAAATGTCAAGTATAAAATTTTAAAGATATGAAGAAAAGAGAGAGAGAGAGAGGAATAAGAAATGAGAAACAAGATTGCGATAAAAAGGAAGGGATGTAAAGAATAGAAGGAAGAAGGAAAGTTTTAAGCAAAGGGTTGAGAGAGAAATTTAGTGGAACGAATATTCTTCTTTTTTTTTTTAAGAAGGTATAAAAAATACAACACAAGTAGAAAATTAGAGAAAAATGGGCGAGAATTAGAAATGGAAATGGAGAAAAAAGGGAAATGGAGACGAGAGAGCGGAAAGGACGGAATATTAATAGATTATTAAAGGACAAAAAAAAGAAACAGGGAGAGTCAAAGCGGTGTGTAAAAAAAAAAGGGAGGGGAGGAGAAAGGATGAAACATTGCGATAGTGAAAAATAGAGGAGGTGGGCAGAAGAAGAACGTGAAACCGTGAGAAAATCAAAAAAGGTAAAAAGTGAAATAGCGAAAAACGGCGTGGCTGTGGAAAAAGGAGGAAACGGATAGTGAAATATTGCAGCAATAAAAAAATAGCAAAATGTCAGAGGAAAATACTAAAACTATAAAAATATCAAAGACTTTTTTTTTTAACGAGTGAAAAGAAGAAAAAAAAGAAATTCAAAATACAGAGGGCATCGATTAAAAGGAAAAATTAAATTACAAGAATAGAATTATTAAATTAAATTATATCCGAATTAAATTATTTCGTGTGGCCTGAGAGAATCTTCCATACATTCATCTATTTATTTCACTTTTGGCAATGAGTACGATACTAAAATTAGAAAAGTAGATCGAGTCCAATTTTAAAAATAAGATTAATAATGTTACTTCCCTTTTGTCAATATAATAAGAAAAGTTACGTGATAATCTAAAATCTATGAAAGAGAAAATTAGTTTGGAACGTAATCTTTTATTCAGCCTCGAAAAAATCAAATGTGTAACTACGCGGAAATTCATGTAGTATATTATGAATAATACATGATCTCGAATACAAAAACAAAAACATTTCCCAATTGCCAATTTATATCAGGAACAAATTTAAATATTAAACATGAAATTATTCTCTGAGAATCCACAACATAATTTACGTAACAAAAGTACGAACAACATCGGTTATGGATTATATTATACTTTAAAATAACATGTTATACGTTTCGCATAAGAGAGTACAAAATTGAAATACCGTCAAGAAAGTGAATACTTTTTAAATTATTAAAGATCGTAAATTTATCTCCGGATAATTTAACAAAAATATATATATATAAAGAGAAATATAAGATCCAAGACGAAAGGAGCCAAAAAAGATCTGCGAATATGTGTATCACGCGTTCGGATATAAAAGCAAGCCAGATCGTAAGAAGTGATAGCATCTCGTAAACTTCGAACAGGCGGGGATACATGCGGTCCGTGATTCGACGAATATGTCTTTCTTATTATCGTTTAAGGATCGGGCATAGATTTCTCTAAATGTCCTGGATTCGTCGATTTCTTTCGCTGGGAATTTTTCAAAGTGGAAAACATGTCACCAGATATTGGAGACATTCTTTATATTTATGTTTCTCTCCCTAGATGTGTAGGATATTTACCCGTGTAACTCTGACTCTTAACCTCACTTTTTCACAGCGTTGAAATACGATAATTTTGTTTATGTAGTTTCTAATGATTTTTACATTGGTATACAATTTTATTTCGCTTATCGCAAATAAGCAATACGATTCATGAGAGGTACGATTGAATTGAAAATTTTATTATGCGGCACAATAAGAGTCTAGGGTTTTTATTTTCTTTTTTTTTCCTTCATCGAACCGTACACCGCCCTGTTACATCTCCGGTCGAGATTTATCCTAATATTTGTCTTTTATACGAAGTCAGATTAGGTTAGGGGATTTTTCATCTCTCGAAATCGAGGGAAGAAATTCCAGGTTCCTTATAATCGGGAAAACATTCGACTTTATTTATCCAGGGATCTCAATTCAATTAAATAGGACGGTTACTTATTAAATCTTGGAAATTGGTTAAATCTCGAGATATTATTAATTCTTAACATCCAATTTTACATATAAAAGGTATCTTTCGTTTATTTGTTTCACGATATAGGGGAACACGTTAAAAGAGGGAAAAAGGAATTGGATCATATTTTTACATCGAACGTATCATATATAACATCAGAAAAATTGCTCAAAATGAATCTCTTCCACGTATAGATTATTCTTCGAAACTTCGAAACTTGGAATATTAATTTACTTAAAAGAGGAAGACACGTTCCATTATCTTCCTCCTCGCTTCCGTTCATTTAATTTCTCAAGTACCGCCACGTCTGTTCCCCTCAACAACAAAGTATATATATATATATCATTGATCCTGCCCGCAAGACGTTGGCTTTTAAAATTTATTTCCGCTCGATGGTCGCTCCATCGTGGAAGATTAATTTTACAAGTCTTCCATATCCATTTTCTATGATACCAAACGCGCCATTAATCTTCCGCAGTGCCTCTTACGCTACGAAAATGGACCGTGTCCATTTTCCGTGATACCGATCCCCCCTCTTCCTCCCATCCCTCTACCATTACGTTTCTGCAACACATCAAACCGAGAATCTATTTCTCCCAATAAGCTATTCTGGACGCCTTTCAAATCGCCCCTAGCTCGAATCTAGCTCTCGTAATCTCACAATTGACGTCATCTTTTTTTTTTCGACCGTTCATCCACGCGCGAAATTAGTCGACGCGGAAAAAGTCGTTTCTTTTTTTCCCCCCCTTTCTTTGAAGTAGCGCATCGATGAACTGGAGAAACAAAATTTAATTTAAAAGGAGAAAAAAAGAGAGCCGAATCGAAACTGGGAATTAGATAATGGAATACTGGTATGCGTGTATAAATCAATCAGAGAGGGGAGGGGAGGGAAGCCCGCCTTCGTAAATTATTTTCGTATTTGAGGCGTACATTGTGCGGGGCAGGCTTATCGATAAAGTCAATTTCGATAAGGGAGGTTCGTAATTTCTGGACCCAAAAGGGATGGCGAGAGGATATTGAACGCTTTACGATCGTGATGCTACTCTCTTTGCTTCTCTTCATTTCTCAAGGTTTTCTTATTAAGAAAGAGAATTAATTGGATTCAATGGATTTTTCTTGGAATTTTATTTATTACACCATTGCTAATGGAAACTTGTGGAAAGTTCAAATTATTCGTTCGAACAACGAACGAAGAAATTACGTTTGTCGTTGCTCGAGCAGATCCGTGCAAGTAGTATCGGACTGTACATGGTCCGCCGCGCGTCATTCCTTTGGAATCAATTCCACTGCCTCGTTACAATCTACTCTTCCGACCGTGGCCGTACTCATTAAACTGCAAACACCTCTCGCAATACACGCGTGAACGTCGTTGCGCGTAAATAATGGAGAAACTCGGCGGAGGAGAAGAAAATTCCTTTCCACCGCAATTCTCCTTTATGTCATTAAAATTATATCACTTCCTTTATCCATAAAAATAACTCAATTATTCAATTTCTCTTCTCTCCTATTGAAAACTTCACCCACGATCAGATCAAACGATACAAAATCAAGCTTTTTAAAATCGAACGACTCGTCTCGGGGCCGAATTTACGCGGTTAATCACGCGCAACCCCCATTTTCATATTTCGACCGGAAATAACATAGCCCCTCGTAGCAGCGGGATAGTAGGAGGCCGCTCGTGGTGGAATCGATTTGATTACACCGAATGATCGAATGCAAATTAGCGGGCCGAGGATATGATCGGCGGCGAATCCTCCCCCGGGTGGCCCGTTTTCCAGATTCCCCCCCACCCTTGCTACCTGCTGCCACCCGTCCAACGTTTCCACGAATTGTGGCCCAATTTCTCCCCTCTTCCATCCGATCGGAATCGTTGCTCCCCGACCCGTGTAATTTCCGCGAAAGTCGAAACAATCGGCTCGTATGTCGGGGCTCCTCCCCGTGAATGGATATCGCGCCGAGGATGGATGGTTTATCCTGGATACAGACGCGTTGTGAAGCGGTTATCGGTGTGCAGATCGGCGTGATAGATAGGGGTGTTAAGACGCGAGTGGGGTTAATTTATTTGGACAAGGGTGCTCTCGCATGATTTATTGCCGTCTCCCGTGTATTAACGGTGTATTAAATGTGCAGCAGGATTTTTGAAGGGGAAATTTTCTTTTTCCCTTTTTTTTTCGAAATTGTGTAGAATGGAAACGAAGAGGGATAATAAATATATATGTGTAAGAGAAATAGTAAGTAAGAAAAAAGATTTCGCTCTAAATTGAGGACGAGAGAAGCAAATATCAGGATTTGTACAAAGGATAGAAAAAGGAAGAACAAAGGAGATTAACAATGCCGAAAAGATTGCAGAGAAGGATTCCCAGGAGGGTCCTGCGAAACTGGATAATAAAAGCGGAGAAAGAATTAACGAAGACAGAAATTGAAATGATAATGACGTATATAAATATATATATATATATAGTCAGAGCCAATGGAAGGGCGGTTTTTTTTATCTTATAGCAGTAATTACGTTCAACGGGGATAAAGAAGATATTTATTTTTCAGTAATAATTACAAGCTGAAGAGTAAAGGGAGTAGGAACAATAAACCAAAGGATTGACTTTTACTTTATTCGCTCTCTTATTCTCACTCTCTCTGTCTCTCTCCTTCTTTTCTGGCGAACAATGAGCGACGGATAAATAAATGACGAATGCCGGACAGAGAGGGGGTGGAAGAGCTTTTGTTTTGCACGGCAATTTCGCGTTCATTAAGCGGCAAACAAACACGGGAGGCTGTCCGATGAAAGGAAAACGAATATAAGCTTTTCGATAAGGGAGAAGAGAAATAGGCGGAATAAGTCGAAGAAAAATTGTTGATGTACATATTTGATATTGCGAAAACTTGGGATTCGATTAATTTTAATCGAGTTTACCTCTCTTCGTGCGTGTAAAAGGGGAAGAAAGGAAACCGAGGAGGATTATTAAAATTGTGCCTTTTATAACTTTTAGAAAATCGTAAATATTTAACATTGTTTCGTAAATTTGGACGCAAAATTAATTATTTAAATACCGTTCAGAGCAAAATAATCGACGCGCCCATCAACGATCCCAATCAACGACCATCCATCGCGAAAAACACCAGCCAAGCGGCGCAGTTCGTTAAATCTCCCTTCCGGGGAGGAAAAATAATCGTGATCTCTCCCCCTTTCACGAGGGAAACAATATGTTTCGCGGCAATTGCTCGGGTCCCCTCGCGACTCTTAAGCAACGTTCAATTGGCAACGAAATAAAAAAAGAAAGAAAGAAAAAAAAGAGGAGGCGTGGCGCGAAAGCTCCTCCTTCCTTTTAATCCGTCGATATTCGTCTCGACGACAAATTGCCACGATAAAAGGTATGTACCCCCTTCCTCCGCCCACTTTTCTATCTTATTTATCGCCGATAATTAAAACAGCCGCGCCGAGCTTATTTGTTTTAGTTTCGATTTAATTAATCGGGTCTTAATTGCCCGAAGGATTTTATTAGACACGGATGCTGTTTACGTTGCGACGTATTACGGAGAGAGAGAGAGAGGCATTTATGTGGGGATTATATTAGGCGTAAGTAATATATGCGATTGTATTTTACGGAGAAAAATACTTCAAGTATTATTCGTGGTAAGTAAGTTTGCATAGTTTGATAGATTTTATTTTATTTAATGGTAATAAAAAAAATGCAGAATATTTAAGCAATTTGTAAATACTTTTCAATCTCTTTTCTATTGTTTTGTTTTGATTATTTGTTTTTTTACGATTCATATTATTATTTCGATATGCAATTTTTTAAATTAAAATTAAAATAGAATTCTCTCGGCTAATCTTCAAATCGGTGTCCCGAAAATCTCGCCAAAATCCTAACAAATTACCCGGTTAACGGGTTAAAAATGTAATTACAAGAGCTTAAATCCAGATAGAATTTCAGATAGCGCCCCGCTACGAGGAGGAGGAGGAGGCTTTCCATCTCTGCTTTCCAAAACGCTTTCGTCCTCCATCACGATCTCTCCTCAAAATGGAATTCCGTTTCTCCATCAAAGAAAAACGTGTCCTCTCCTCCCCTCCTCCCCCTCCATGCGACGAAACGAAAACGAGAAACGGTCGAAACGATAAAAATTGTGGATCTCGAACGAGCAACGTCCCCGAACAGTCAATAAAATTTAGTAATCGCATTTATCATTGGGCACTCGTCCACCAAACTTCATTCGATATCAACAAAAATTCTGGGAGCAGCGTTCGTTGAATCGCGGTTATCGTGGCCGTCCATTTCTCTCCCCTCTCTTTCCCTCTCGATAGACGTCCATTCCATCCCTCTCCTATTCCTCGATTATGGCAAATTGTACATCCCTCCCTCCTGTATCATTCGATTCCTTTTTTGTGCACCCTTTCGCTCCCTTAATTTACCGTGATACGGAGAGAAATTCGTGCTTCCCTTCACGATTCAAAGGGGTGAATCTGTTGGAAGGCTCTCCCCCCTGGAATCGAATTAACGAAGGGAGATTTCGGAGTTAATCCACCGAAGTTTGCACGCTGTTTTTTTCTTTTTCTTTTTTTTCATTAGGATAAAATTCTCGATCAATGGAAAATTCAATTGTAATCCGATATAATTATTCTTTCTCCCGAGATATAATAAGTACTTATATTTTGGGAGATGAAATAATGAAGATTAGTAATTTTCCTTTCAAAATGATATTTTATATATCATTTCCATCGATCCCTCTCCGATCTCTCGAGGTTTCCGTATCGCACGCATATACGACGCCCTCCCCCTCCCTTCCTTTTTGTTTCAATCGGGATGGATGATGAAGGGTGTGGGATAGAAGAGGGTGGAATCTGGAAAAATATCACGGTCGCGAGATCAAACGGAATGGATGGCGCGACACGCTCGTGCCCCCCTTCCATCATCCATTGGCCGGATAGATACATGTGGGTGTGCCGACCGTGTGTATGTGCGCGCACAAAAACGGAGGAGGGGATGGGTGGTGAAATGAGCGGTGGAGACCGGTGAAACGTTGACGGGGTGAAAAGAGGGTATAAAAGGAGAGGAGGGGTTGAGTCGGAGGGACGTTTCAAGACGTTGCTACGTGGAAAAGATGTTGTTAGAATGTGGGGGGATTTTGAATGTGAATCGCCAACGATTCCGGGGAGGGGTTGTTGGCAGAATTGTCGAATATGTGGAGGAAGAATTTTCCCTCGATGTATATATATGTGTGTGTGTGTGGAAATTTTAGAAAGATTTTTTTGTAACATCTTTTTTCTTCTCAGAATATAGTTATAAATTATATGTCTAAATTTTTTTGTTCTTTGGTTCGATAATTGGGGATATATTTCTTTTTGCAGAGAAGGTTTAATCAGTTTTATTAATAATTTAATAAAAGTTTTCGATTAGAAAAATTGACAATCCTTTGTTTAATATCAACGACTCGGTATATTAAAAAAATCAAGCCTCCTCTAAGAATTTCCTCCCTTCAAATAAATGAAAACAAGAGGGGAAATCTTCTTCCTTCGGCTCTCCGATATGAATTTAACGTTCGCCACTCGAAAAAGTCTCTCGGCCACTCCCCGCCCCCCTCTTTCTCCTCGATATTTCGTGAATTTCGAGGGCCCTCGAGGACGAATAATAGGGTGAATCAAGGGTCCGTCATTTGGCCCAAGTGAGGAGACGGTATCGACGATAACCGATAAAAGGACGAGGGAAGAGAAGGAGGATAGAAATAGGATATCGAATAAAAGGAAATACAAAGCTGAAAAGCTTTGCTCGCCCTCGATCGTCATCGTTGGAATTAATATAAAACGAAACGAAAACCCTATTTCGCGAGAAGAGAGAAAGAGAGCAAGCTTTCAAATAAGAATTTAATTTAACGAGTAGGGTTGGAATTTATTTTTGCGATATTATTTATATGCTTATCCTTAGAGGAAAATTTGCCGATATTTTCGAATATTATCTATTTGTAACCGAGGATCGAGCAAGTTTGGAAAGTCTGGTAATAAATACCAGGGGAAGATTTGATGAAAAGGGAAATGTTATTTTTATCCTGTAGCGAAAACATTTTTCGAGTAACGACCGAACGTCAATAACAAAACAGGAGTTGAGTCAACAAGTCAAGAAGCGTGTAAATATACGATATAAAACGAAGGAGGGAAGATGAAATTTTTTTTATGAAAATTTTTCGAGATTTAAAAAGTATTAAAAATATAATCTCTATTTTCTATTGTAAATTATCATTCTTTCTCTGTACGATTCTTCTACGAGGAAGAGGAACGATGTCAATATTTACATATATATCATACCTCGTTGATCTGTCCCAATATTCCATAATATCTTACATAAATACAGAAACTAAAACTAAATCGTGCTCGTACTCGTAATATTTACGTGTATTACAACCATTTAAAGATCACGAGAATTCATCGGCGAGCAATAACACCGATCAGTTATCGTCGAGCACGTAACGGAGAAGGTTCGAGCGTGGAATATTCTCTGAAAATTTTTCTCTCGCGAGAAAGAGTCAAAAGCCGTGCAATGAAACTTTTGAACCTTATCGTGCACAATCGGACAAGACACAAGCAGTGAAAAAGGGAGAGATAAGGAAAGAAGGATTTCAATCTATAAATATAAACCATTGGAACAATTCCAGCTGCTCCCCCCCTCCACTTTTATTGGATGCCGATAGTAGCTGCGAATATTCTCCGCACGGTTTCCTCTTTGACCGCCCCCCTCTATCGTGTCTCTCGACTCTGTTATCATTTTTCCACTCTTCCCAATCCCGTCACGGATTTTGTACGAGTTCGCATACACGATTTCAACCATCCTTTATTATTTTTGGATGGATGGTGTTTCTTCGTCCCTATCTATAATGTAATTGAGAAGAGGAAGAAGAAACACGGATCTTATTTGGACACAGATGATCAACGTCAAGTTTTAATTGTTGACAAGTATCTGTGGATGGTTTCAGTATAAATAGTTTGATTTATTCTTTCTCCCTCGATTCATTTTTGCACGGTTTGGAATGGAATTTTACAGGTGGTTTCTTTTTTATCTTTCGTTTTTAAAAAATTGTTTAAAAGTCAGAAATTCCGACGTGTATTTGGTGAAGACTATAATTACGATTCTTTCCATCATTTGTCCTTTCTTTGGCCGTCGAAAGGGTGGCAATTAACTTCTTTCGAAAGTATGGCGGTGTTGATGAAGTTCAAATAATAATTAGCCGCGCTTCCCTTTGCACTCTTCCATTCGAGACAAATTCTTTCTTCTCCTACTTTTTCGTCCATTTTCTCCATTTAAAAACCATCGATCAACGACGAACGTCTTGTTTGATATTGATAAAAATTAATGAAATTACCTCGTTGGAATCGTTTGAACGAAGAGAGAAAATATTTCGATCCAATTCGAAATTATATGTCCTCTAGTATTCTACTTGTCAATACTCGGAATTTAATTTTTAATCGAAAGAAATTGACATATACTTATAAAGAAAAGAATTGTGATAGGAAAGATTGTTCGCGTAGGAAGAAGAGAAGAGAGTAAACGTCGATGAGACGGTGGTAAAAAAAGTTTATTAACGACGATCGTTTTCTCTTGAAATTGAACCGTTGCCATTTTCCACCCCCTTCTTTCCCAAAGCTTATTTTCTCTCGCGGTGTTTTATCGCCAGAAACTTTGCATCCGTGAAATCTTTTTCACGGATTCTCCAACTCCATTCTGTGGGATAAAAGTTTTCGTGATCTCGAGCGTAATTGCACGGATAGATCCTAAGATAAATAGATTGGAAAAAGTTAATCCAAGCAGGCGAAAATGAAATTATTATTTTTTTTATTTCAGCAAGTTTCGACCGATAACATTATCTCGCTTCGCGCTAATTATATCGTTCGAATGAGAAATCGATCGTTGGAATTTTGCTTTGAAATTTATATGTTGATTAGATTTCTCTTTTGTATGTGGACGAGTAAAAGGTATATCGAAAATTCGATTTTTTAAATGGAACAATTCGATACGAAAAGTTATATATAGCATCTTTAAATTCTGAATTTTGTAAAGCATGAAAAGCATATTAAACGTTTCTATTTAGATTTGGATCAAAGAATAAGAAAACTTATTTTTTTTTTTTACATATCCTCGAAGATTCATCTTTGTAAAAATAACAAAGAATCGTATCTCCAACAACACATTCGCATTTTCAAGTCCAGCAAGAATTCCTCTAATTGAACGCCGATTAGCCTTTCAAGAGTGTAATTACGAGCTGCTTGGTAACGTTAATTTAATTAAACACCCTCGGTTCACCCCCGGAAGAATATTCTTGGCGGGCGTGGCGCGTTGCCCTGGGCTGCTTACCTCGAGACCCTCGAGACGATTAATCAAATTAAACGTCCGATTTCAGGCTGGGAGCCCCTCTCTCCGCGTTAACGAGCCGCGTTTCCGTTTCTCCAGGCAAATCGGTGGCAAATCGTTTAATGGAAACAAGTGTTTTCTCCCTCCCTTTTTTTTGCTCTTGCAAAAAAGTACGAATTTTATGACGCCATTATGCTGCGAGATAAAAGAATTTTTCGAAGGGATCGAAGGATAAGAAACAAAGTGGTGGAGATTTGAAATGTTTTTTTTTTGGAGGGATGGAGTCGATGATCTAATTTGGAATGATAGAAGCTGTTGGCACATCGTGTTTGCTTTCAATCAATTTATTCTTTTATTTCTCTGCGCAATTAAGGGTTTTGTTTCAGTTCGGGAAGAGTTGAAATTGAGATATATTTTTTGTTTCTTTCACGTTGGAATTATTATTAGTTTAAAATAAGGGTTAGACGTTTATTGAATTTAATCGAGAAAAAATAAAAATTTCAATCTCGCTGCTGAACGAGTGGAAAACCTCAATTAAAAATTTTCCGCAACACGCATCGTTAACGATACCGTTCGCTAAACACCGTTAAAGGAGCGTTTCGACAGAAATTTCGATATCGAAATTTAATGCTCCGTCGAAATCCGATGAATTCTCGATTGAAATAAAATTTTCTCGTTTGTTCATCCGTGAAAAAAAAAGTTTTTCTTTATTTTTTTTCGAAATTGAATTGGCGGACACGAATTTGAAAATTCATATATTTCTTTTATAAGGAACCCCGCGATGGGGGTTGAAACAAGCCGCGGCGAAATAGTTTTTCGATAACGAGGGCAATTTAGGCTGATAAAGGAAATCGGCGATGTTTTATCTCGACGCTTCCTCGGTTCTCCGTAATCAGTGTTTGTCAAGCTGTCGCCCGGGATAAAGGGCGGCCATCCCCCTCCCCCTCCTGGAGAATTTACCAGGCGATCGTGGCTGGAATACGATCTTTTTTGTTTGTTGAGAAGATATTTTTTTTTAATAATTTTCTCGTTTTCGTTCGAATCGAAAAAGATCAATTTTTCTTGGATTTTTATTCTATCGGGTGGTAAAAGTAATTTTTTAGAAATATTCCATTGATATTTTCCTCGATTTCAAAGTGATTCTTGCGCCTGAGATAGTAATAGTAATAAACTGATTTTAGAGATATCATTTAAATTTGAATTTTCGAGAATAATGAGAATTGAGAGGTTCCAAAAGTTCGTTGTTTTTGCAATTATTGAAAAAGTATTTTTAAAAAAATTAATATCAATGTTATCAAAAGCAGCAGCAATTTTCGATAGATAATTTGATAGGAAGAAGAAATTTTTCAACAAAATTGACTTGAATTCTGTGAATGAAATTTCCAAATGTTAATTCGAATGTTTCCAGCTGGAATTAATTTGCGATTTTGAAACTGATGAAAGTAAATTCATTGTTCATGTTTTCGATGCAATAAAATGAAATTCTATGTAGAATTTGGATGAATGTCATGTACATAACCATTCCAATAATTTGCACAATTTACTACAGCTTCACAATCGTTGGCGATTTATTATTCATTTTTAAGGATTATATCGATAATCTAATTCTGTCAATATTTGATCACATTAATTCCACTGTTGTCATTTTAATTATTGTGTAAATTCTACTCGAATATTCTTTTAATTTTCCTCTTTTTTTTTAAATCAAACAATCAACGCACACGGATATCAATAATTTCTCTCGCATCTCAATTATTATTCCCAATTTTCAGCAATTATTTTTATCAATCATCGATAGTTCCACTTTGATCATTATCAATTTCATCAGCAAATTCTATCCAACAATTTTCAATCGTTAATATTACGTATCATAATCAAAATTTCTACAAAATTATTACCCATATCATCTATAACACACGCACGAATACCATTTTTCAATCTCAAAATTTAAATCTGAATCTCGAAAAATTTATTCGACGTCTGTTCGATCGAAACAAACGAGCAAATTCGATTGAATAATCCTAATAACATTTCTCCCCTTTTCGTGATAAATCGCACCCTTATTCAATTTAAAACCAATCGACAAACATCCTCCCTTTTCGATAATTACCCCACCTTATCATTCTCTGTTCCCATTCCATCTCGAAATCCATTAAACAACGCAAAATAAAAAAAAAAGCGCTGGTCCATTTCGAGAAACACCCTTCCGAAAAAATTCCGTCCACGTATACTCTCCACCTCGGGTCAAAGAAAAACCCGAGCGACGGTTTCCGGTTGGGAAAAATCGATCCTCCCCTCCCCCTCCCTCTATCAGCATCCCATTACGCGTTTTCGCCCATTTTACATCGTGGCGAGAGATATGGAATAGTATGGCTTTTCCATATCGAACACTGGTCGCGTTCTATCCTATTTATCGACGCGAGAGAATGGAAAAAGGAAAGAAAAAAAGAGAGGGATCGAAGGAGCCATACTTATCAATTTCATTAGCGATTGGAGAAGGAGTGGAAGGGAGGCGAATTAATTGATTCAAATAATTGTCGCTTCTTCCTCGAGCAAGGATGAGGCTTTTCTCTAGAAAATTTGCTTTGGTATATATAAGCGGGGTTAATTATTTTTATATTAACTTTTTTTCATCGATTCATAGATTATATAAAACGAAACAATTCTCCCCTCCCACCTATTCGTTTGCTATCTCTCATTGGAAGTAAAAATGGAGTGGAAAGGAATTTAAATCGGGAAATCAAACTTTCCCCCCTTTCCTTAGTTAAAACTCACAAAGGGGGCAAATGAGCCGCGAGCGGAAATTTCTCCACGTTAATCGTCGATTCTCGATCGTATCTCGCGAATCTTATCTACAAAGTCGATCCTGATAAAGGAGATCGTGAATCTGTCGTTGGATGAAATTTGAAAATATTGTTCCACGTTTCATAGTTTCATTGGGAATAATATGGGGAAAAGTTGGAAAGAGAATTATTTTTTACAAACTACTTTCAAACTCCATTAACGATAGTTTCGGCTGTTATAAAAATTAGGTGATTTATATATACGTATTATACGTGTATTATTATTTACAACATAACGCTCGAACTAGTTATTATTTACATTTTACTATTCTCCATAATTTAATACGGCTAACGAAATACAACGCGAGTGTCTCGAAAACTCGTAGTTGAATCGTGATGCGGATATATATTAATTGGAATAGCTCGTTTAAAATCGTGCGCCGATCGTAACGCGTCAATCGTTTGATCGAGGATGGAAAGAACAACGAGAAGAGTCGGATCCGATTCCAGTTTCGCGCGGGATACCAGGTGTCGTAGTTCAAAGCGTCCGCAGTCCCTGTTAAATCAATACCTGGTATATATCGTGGCGTGGAATCGGACGCTGGCGACGGACACTCGACACCGTTATCACGCGGCAAACAAAGTGACAAAAACGGCAACGCGTCCATCTCGTATTAATTCATCGATTCGACATTGGGAAAAGTTTCGATCGATCCTAATTCACGTCTTCTCTCGATTGTTAATTTTCAATTAACATCACATCTCGCGTACAATAATTGAAAGGTTCTTTTTTTACGAAATTTCTTTCGTCTGGGATTAATCGTTGCGTTCGAGGGAGAGGAAGGAAGTTTTTAGTAATAAATTGGACACGATTATATGTAGATGTTTGCAGAGAATACACGGGGCTTTCTAATTTTACTCGAAAGTCGAGGAGCGGATGAAATATTATATCCGACATTTTCAAACTCAAAGGAAAGGAAGATTTTTTTTATTATCATCTTCTTTGCGTTCTCATTTCTTGTTGGGAGAAATAAATTAGATTTGATTCTAGATATTTGCAAGATGTATGTACGAGTGTGTATATACATAGGGCTTCCCGTAAGAGGATTATTTAAAAGTTCAAATATTTTGTAAGACGAAGAAGTATTACATTAGATGGATCTCGCCAAGTTTAGAATTCCTATGAATGAAATTTATTTTTCGATCGTGTCTTTATGGAAAATAATTGTATCACGAGTTAGGAGAATTAATAATCGAAATGTTGTCGAAAGAATCATCATCTCTCGAGAATCAAAATGATCGACGATCATTTCGGTAACTCGTCCATTAAAGAAAAGTACCCTCGTTATCCGCTGCCTTTTCAATCGAACCCATTCCCTCCTTCGATTCGATAAAAAGTTTCGAGGATACGTCCGACCATCGCGTTTATTTTTAACTCTTAAGAGGGGGAGGAGGCTTTCAGAAGTTGAAACTCCCGAGCGAGGACGCCGCTAAGGGAACACTCGATGTATCCTCGTATGTTGTCTTTGAGGTTTTGTAAACCCACCAATTTTTTGATTTCGCCGTAAAAAATATTTATAAGATTCTTTCCTTCTATCCTTTTATTAAACATTCATCCCTACTTTTCGTTTATCTTCGCTGTCCACCACGCTGCTCGACAAATTGAACTTGTTCCAAACGAAGGGTCGGGGAGGGGCACTCCTTGCTCAGTTTGTCAATAAAGTATCGATCGAAAGCTTGGCCCTCAAAGGCCACGGCTCGATGCGACTCGAAAATCGGTAATTCGAGCGGAGTGGAAGGGAATAATCGACTAACAATTAGTTGGTCGGGGTATTTCGTTGCGATCACCGAGTATTATCGGCCTCTCCTCTCCCTCGTTGTCGAAACGTATCCACGACTCTCGAGGTGTCGCCTGTTGGATCGATCCTATCCAACGGACGACCGGCCCGATAACACCGAAATTAGGAATCTTAATTGGCCGTTTCGGTTGCGGCGAGCAGGTAGCGGGGTAAATTAAATGCCGTGCTTTTAATGAAGCGCGCTTACCACCACCGTTCGGGATAATTAAACCGCTTGACGACCATAGTCGTTCCTTTCTTTCTCCTTCTACCTCGTCGCTTTTGTTCTTATTTCGTTGTTTGATCATTTCGATGGGAATGGATGGAATTCTTAGAGAGAGGATGAATTTAAAGATATTCGAAGATAGTGAAATGACATCTAATGTATCAGGTTGGAAAGAAAATTCTTGCGGTTTTCGACTATTGAGCAAGTTATTACATTGAATAAAATTCCGAGGAAATCCTGGAATAGGAAGCTTTTTATTATGTTCTTTTAAACGCAACTCGGAGAAATCAGAGAAACCGAAGATAAAATTAATATCACATTTTAGCGAAAAAAGAATGAATTTGAAAAATTATATACGAAGTTAATGGAAGCAACAAAAAACCAAGTAAAACGAGCTCTTCGATGGAAACGGATTATCGTTAATCGGGTGTTCGATAATAATCCCGTTCGAATTCTGTCGGAACTGTTCCTGTTGGCGGGAAAATTAGGGCCTCGATCGGGGCACAATGACACGGTAATTCCTCTTTCACGCGAGAGCAACGGATGATCGGCGGCGGTTTGGGAGGAGGGCAACAATCGCGCCCCTCCGAGAGACGACAAGCTTGGCAACCGACGGCCAGACCGCAACGCAGCCTCGCGGACCGCAGCCTGCAAGGTGAGCCGGAGGCCAATTAATTAACACGATTATAGCAGCCGAGGTGAGAAGCTCGATCGAAACGGGGCCGGGCCATTTGCGCGCCAGCCTCTCGATATCTTAGCATATAATATCTCGAGTAATCGATGAATCGTCGACCGACATCTCTCGAAAAAAATGTTAAATTCGAACAAATCGAAAGAGAGACTTCGACTTGTTACGTGCTAATTCGATTCTTGCTCTACGTTTGCGGAATTGTTGCAATTGTGGGGATAGAAATATTCTCGGCTTTTTCCTTCGAACCTTCTTCCTCTTCCACCATTTTCTATCCTTCCGGATTCCTGCGATTTATCCACTCTTCCTCCTCCTTTATTTCCGACTGACGATTTTTCGCAGCTTGCCTTTCGAAACTTTCGTGGGTGAAATTGGACGATGACTACGGGGAGGGAAGGGGGAGGGGATGGTTGTGAAATGGCGGTTTGAAAGGGGTGGTTTTTGGAATTGGCCGATTCGAGAGGGAACTTTTGTGCGGTTTAGCTTGGATTTTCGAGCCTTTTTCACCACGGCGCGGTTTTCTCCACGCGGCGGGCTCAATTTCGTTGAGTTTCGCTTCTGGCGAAGGCACGGCGCTTTTTTCGGGACGCGCGTTTAAATTTTTGATGATCGAAGTGTTTTGGGGGAAAAAGTTGGAAAAATTGAATAGGAATAGGTTTTCAGAAGGCATTCTAAGAATCGAGTGTCTGTGGTTCGATTGAAATTCTCAAATTTTAAAAATGGCCAGATGGGATGTAATCGTGGAAATCTTGGGAATTGAAGATTTTTAAAAGTTTGACGATCTTAATAATATTTTTTAATACATCGAATTTCGGAATATTGAAAATGATGGAAAGAAACTTGGGTATTTCGACTCGTGATTTAAACAAAAATTAATAAAACACTGAATGCTTAAATGTAAACTTAATTTCTTTGTCGTAAGCAAAATCTATCAAAAATTATTAAAAAAAAAACAAGCTTTTTAAATTCAACAATCTTCTAAATATCGTAATACAAAAATTGCACACTCCATACTGGGATTCTCATATTTTATGAACAACGAGGGTCATAAACGTGGTCTTGAAAAATATACGTGGTCCTGGAGCAAGGACTACCCTAAAAACGTGTAAATTCCATGGAAGAGGCGCTTTCCGGACGATGCTCCTTACTTAAGGCACACCTTAAGACATTTTCTTTTGCCGAGACGGAGCCGTTAACTCTTAGATAACATGGTTGTTTAACGAGATATTTCTGGTGGCAATGGAAAAACGGTGTAATGGTGGAGGCGTACGTTGCCCCAGCGCTACTACAAAGATATACTTGGTATTTCTTTCGGAGCTTCGAAAGATAAACGAAAGAAAAGAAAACGTATTCGAACGTTATTCTTCCGAAAGACAATATTCTGTTTCGTATAAAACTTTCATATTTTATATATATATATATATAATTGCAATAATTTTAATTCTGCTTTATCGAAACTTTCGGTTGTATAAATATTATCGATCCAAATATTTCAAGTTCGGGAAATTAATCGTGTATGAAAGTTAAACATCGAGGAAAATGAGTGGGATATCGCAGTTAATTAAAAAAAAAAAAAAAGTATATATAAAGATAGGAAAATTTTCGAAAATTTTCGAACAAATTGCGACGATGTGAAATTTAATTAGCGATATGAGAATCGGTAAAATTAAATCGAAAATAATTTTTTGGAAAGCGATTGTATTGATTTATTGTATAAATATATTTTTTAAGAGGCAAGAATAGAGGAAAGTAGAGAGAAAAACAGAATTGCATTGTCCATCAGATAAAGATCAATGATATTTAAATTTCCAAATTTAAAGTAACTTGAAATATCTCCAACAAGAAAAAATATAGAATGTATCCTCAAGTGAAGTAAGCTCTTTCTCCTCTCGATCCAAGATTACCCAAGGAATGGTGGGGTATATCAAGGGGATGGAATTCCGTGTAAGAGAAATTCGGGATTCTGATACACTTGTTATCTTCAGCTGTGTCTCGCTCCCTCAGGAAGAAGATCGATGAAGCCGGTGATGAACAGGGACATTTCGGGGAACATTGTTCCAGGGAATGTCTTTTGCCCCCCTGCCGTAACAGTGGAAGTGTAAATTCTACGCGAAGGGGTGGAATAGTTCTGAACAACACGCTTGTTACTTTCCCCAAGTTCCACGGGAAACCCTCTCCCTCTCTCTCTCTCTCCCTCTCTGATGATGAACAGAAATGTCCCGTGGCTGTGTGTTAGTCGGTGAATTAGGAAGGACGGTCACGCGAAACCCCTTCGTCTATCCATTTACACAAAGGGAGGTGGATGTGATTCATTATCGAATTCGCGAACGTGTCATTAACTCGAGTTTTTAGGTAGAATTTCCATTGCCAATTGAAACGTAATTGTTTTTCGACTATGTTTTTTAATGGAAACATCTGAAAATCATTAATTAGTAATTACAGTTATCTATATATAATTGATTTTTATCAAAGAATTTGACGCAGAGAAATATTTTTTAAAAATTAATTGAATATTGTTAAAGATTGATTTCGTTTGATTGCAGGTGAGAGGATCATTTTTGGTTGTAATATTTTGGACAACATTGAAGGCGTTCAGGTAAAACGAATCTCAAAACGAGGACTCAAGATCATTGGCACTCATTCGTCGAAATTCTAGTTACTTCCAGCCATGTTTATCATCGTTTTGCGAACAGGGTCGATAAAGGGACCCTGGTAGTTCTCCTCGTCGAGTAAAGAAAAGCTTCTCGATCCACGGCGCGACACCTCTGGCGTTTCATCCTTTGGCCGCGATCCAAAACTTATTAATTTACTCCACTTTCCGTTCGACCCGTCCCTTTCGACCGACTTCCCTCTGTTAATTTCCAAGTTCGCGCTTGCCACGGACTTTCTCGAGAACCTGCTCGAGCGCGATGCCGCCCCCTTTCCCCTGATCTTCCTTGTCACTGCGTTCCTCTCCGCGTTCTTGTTCCGCCTGCAAACTCGCGGACCTGGTTTGGGGGACTTTGTCGTTTCTTTGATTGAGCACAGGGGGTTTTTAAGGGAGGGAAACTTGGATTCTTGGCTTGTTGGAACGAGAATTTTTGAGGGTCGAAAAGTAGTGGAAAGTAGGATAAATTGTTTTTGGTGGTTAAAGGAAGATTTTGTATTTGTATTTGTATTTAATTTAACAGTTCAGTTTGAGTTAATCGAGAGTCATAAATTCAACTGGTTTAAATCATTTTGTCTCAGAAGATTATAATATAAAAGCTATGGGTTTCGCGATTAAATGTGAGAAACATTAAAAAAAAATAAAAAATAAAAAAAGGAAAATAAACGAAATTATCTATAACTAGAGGAATATCGAAAGATCTGACAAGAGTTCTCGGGCAGAGAGCAAAGATTCGTGGCAAAGTGTTCCTTTTTCTTTCTCTGTTCGTAAAACTTGGGGGACAGGAAGGGGGGTGGAGAAAGAAGAAGTGGATCGAGCACATTGTTCGCCAATCTCTCTTTCTCTCTTTATCTCTCTCTGTTTCCAACCCCTGAACAAATTTGTCAGGCGTCGTAAATTCGACGAGAGGCGCCACGAGACGAGGTCGATTCCCTCGATTTACGACCGCCCATTAAGACGCTATTTATTCGTTTATGGGTCGACTGAGACCCCCCTCAATACGTTTATTCCGCGCTCGAAACGCGCGACCAGACCACCGTCGAACGTGTAACGGGTTTATATATTTTAATACCGGATGATTCCTCCAGCAACCATCTTGTGATTTACTCGTTTGTGAGATATAAATGGTTGGAATAAAAGAAATTGTAAAATGGAGGAGTCACGATGATGTTAAGTTTTAATATAACTTCGATTAAAAGTAAAAATTTTAGGTAATAAATTGTTTGGTAAAAAAGAAACTTTTCTGATTAACCTCGATTAAACTCGAAATCTCAAGTTTCAGAAACTTTTATTTCGGTGAAAAAAATTGAAAAATAATTAGCCAGATAATTCTCGATTAACGTGTAAAGAAAATTAACGAAATAAGATTGAAGATATTCAGAGTGGAAAACTCTCGCGGGAAATGGCGAAATCCAAACACGGAAACGTTTTATTGGATACCGTGCCAGATACGCCGGAAGTTATTACTACGTAAACTAAAATCCGTAGAAGTTATTTGCATACCTTTGAATGATCGCAATCATTAGTAAACGGGGCACGTCTTCGTAACGATGAAATTTAGTAACTGCGAAAAGCGAGATACGATCCTCGTTTACAGTACGTATATTTATATATATATATATATATATGGTTGAAGATGCCGTGGATGTGAAATTCTAGTACGTGAGGAAGTATCTTGACCGAAATCAACGTTGTATGTGCGCTTTAAAATTTGTGATTAAACTGCGAATTTTTATTATTTTTTTTCTCCTCTCCATTTATGGCAAAGTTAAATAAATAAAAATGTATATGAGAGAGAGGAAAATAAATTAAAAGATAAAGAATAAAAAGCACAAATAAAGATACTCGAGTGTACGTCAATGCAGTCTATTTACCATATTATATATATGGAGTAATAGTGAGAAATAGTGAGGAAGATTAATAAATTGGGAATAGTATAACTACGAAAAAGAAATTGTGATATTTGTGAGGAAGAGGAAAGGATGTTAAAATAGGAAACCTTTTTCTAAATGGAACGATATACTATCGCTACCATTACGTAGTTGTAGTTGATAAAAAGACTGGACGGTCAGATACTCTTCTTTCACGCCTTTATCTCTAATGCACGTTCCACTTTTCAACGATCAAAGCTCTGTCGCTAATACGTATATACTTTTTATTCCCATTTTTGTCCCCACGGAATTATTAGAATTATTCATTTCTAGTTGTTTCTTTATAATTTATAATTATGAAGAAGAAAAGTCAAGTAATATTGTTCCAATAATTCTGAATAGATAAAACAGCAACTATCGATATGGAGAGGGGGAAAAAAGTGTTATCGATATTATCGGAAAACAAAAAAAAAAATAGCGCAATATCATGCGATATCATGCGAGACAAATAAAATTCCATCATCATTTCACCCAAACTAAATCCGTCAAACTTTCGCGTATTACGAAATACCTATATTTAATAACAAATATTTATATAATAAAATCTATAACATAATTAGAAATTCCGATTAAATTTTTTTCGTTGGCGAAAAAAATCCAAAAAAAAGTTTCAAAACTTCATCGTAAACGATCATCATCACGTTATTAAACGTTGGTTGGTAATTTGTGGCACGAAAATTTAAATGCACGTAATATTTAATGCAAAACAAAAAGCACATGGAAATATCAATAAAACGTGCGTTTCGAAGAGGAAACAAATTTCTTTTTCCGCGTCTATAATTATCGTTGAACGCCATTTTATATTCATTCACGTACAAACCGTGGGGGATCATCGGAGAAAACACGTCGACCGACCGCACTCGGCAAATATCGGATTTGATAAGTGTTTATGAACCGGCGATGAACCCGCGATATTAAACCCGCGGCCAATAAATTAATCCTCGCCAGATCGACGTCCCCGTTCGAACACGGACAACGACGCATAACCGCGTGTATTTTTTTTTTCCCCTCCCTTCCCTTCCTCCCCTCTTTTTTCGTTTTGCTTACTCTCTAGCCGCTCACGACTGGCACGACACTCGTTTCGATCAATTCGTCTCGGCGCACGGTTTTTGAATATTCACCGATCGAGAGGGACCGGTTTTGTCGCGTGTCGTGTTCGATTCGACGAAAAACATGGAACAGCGGGGGGAGCGGGGAGAGCACGAAGTTAACTAACAAGTGGCATGAATAAAGATTAACAGAGGGTTGATGGGACGCGCGAGTTTAAAAGGTGGTGTTTTTGGAGAGAGTGTTGTTTCCAAGTTTATTAAATGATGTAATTTGATTTTTCTTCTTCTTCTTTTTTTTTTTTTTTCGTGAATGTAGTTCCAAAAAATTAAGGAAATCTCTATGAAGGTCATTTTATGAGGTGAGTAATGTATTACTGCGTGTTCTTATTCAAGTTTAATAAAAATAGTTAATTATATAAAGGGAAAATATTAGAAGATGTATTATCGATTCGTAGATAAATGAAAGAATAATTGAAGTTTCGTGTAATTTTCTGAAGAACGAAAAATAGCACGCGAAAAATATTATATTTTTTTTTTTATTACTGATATCGATATTTATTTTGCTCGTATAAATATTGTGATATCGCTCGTGTTTTTCCACGAATTCATATCAATACGAGTAATATACCAAATCTGCAAACTGAAGTAACAAGCAACAATAAAACAGACCTCTAAACCTAGGTGAAAATGGTACGATAAAATGGAAAAAGAGGTCAATTGAAAAGCTAACGGAAAGGAACCGCTTACGTACAAAAATGCATTTATCCATGTTTGCAATTGAACTTTCTTTCCTCTTAATTATCTCGAATTGTTTCGAGTAATTATAAATCCTCCAATGATTCGTGCAAATAATTGCGAAAAAAATCAATCCTTTCCTTACAAACTTGATCGTATCTTGAAAATCTCAAATATAAGAATACCAATAAAGATTCGATTATGCGATTTTTCTCATATTTCCAATTCGTATCCATCTTCTTCTGAATTCCAACGTGAACCAGTCAAAAGAAGAAGAAAAAAAAAAAAAGAAATCGCAAAAAAGCTTGCAAACAACAATACCACACTCGCCCACCCATCTTTATTATTCTTTCATTCGCCATTCTTTGAATAGCTTTCACATTCAAATTTTGCAATTTCAATGGTAAACATCGTCCCTCGAAATACGCGAGAGGAAAGAAACAGACATTGGAAACCGGGAAAGGGAAATTTCTTATCGCGCATCTTCGACGAATCGAGAAGATAGAATTGACGTTTTTAACGAATAGCTCCATTTTTTTTTTTTTTTTTACAAATAATATAAAATTATTTGGAGTTGAAAAGAGAATGTATCCATTAAAAATACACGATGCTTTCTTTCTGGCAGAAGTGAAAAAGAAATTAATCTTCGTATGTTCTTTTAAGTAGCTCGATTCGACGAAAACTATTTTTCGAATATCGTCCAATATTTATCGAAATATTCGAGTTGATCGAATTTTAATGGAACATCTTATATATCTACATACTTTTACACAATAGATAGCCATCGAATCAGTTCAAAATCTTTATTTTTTACGAATTTTTAAAGTTCGAGGCTGCTTCTGAACTAATTATTTCAATATTAAATAATACGAAAAAAATAAATTCGAATTTTCCATCAATTCCATATACTGTAAGATTAATATATTTAAAATGTTTCTGCATATATCGCCCAACTCGAAAAAGTAGCCTTTAAAGTTCTCAATTGTCGTTGCGTCGTGCACGTGCTCCACGATAAAAGTATGCCGAGTAACCGAGAAGAAGTTTATCGATAAGTCGAAAAGTTCTTCCGCAGCCCGAGGGGAAAAGGTAACGATTACGCCCTCGCCCTGCCAAGAAGCGTAATTAGAGAGTCGTTTAAGGGGCAATTTGCAGGGGAGGAGGACGTTGGACGAGGACGAAATTTCGAAAAATCTCCCGCTTTGGTAATTAAACCGCTGTTTCGCCTGGCCTTTGTATCCGTTTCACTCTTGGTTGAAATTTTATTTCTCTCTCTCTCTCTCCCTCTCCCTTTCTTTTTGAGCGAGGTAAAAAAAATTACTTGCAATTATTCTTATCACAGGCAATTTTAATCGAATCCAAAGTTTAATAGAGTCTCCTAGCTAATTCTTTTTATTTTTTTCTTTTTTAAGCTTCTCTCTAATTCCTTCAATTCTCTGTATCTTCTATAATTTTTTCCCCCCCGATCGCTTCGTGGAATTAATTAATTCGCCCGTTTTTCTTTTCAAGTTAAACAATAGAAACGTTGATTTGGCGACGTTGGTATGGTACAGTTCGAGCAGATGAATGAAAATTGGAATATATCATACGATTGATCTTTCCACGTGTCTTCCCTCGAGTTCCTGTACTTCCGGTTTTTTCCTCGATGAGAAGGCATATCGGAATTACGAGTGCCATTAAGGGTTGTAGAGAGGGGGTCAGGAAAACGACTATGCGGGGAACCTCTTTACGAGCAACGTCCCCTGCTGACAGAAGAGAATCGAGTTTAAGCGCTTTCACAGGTCGCATCGAGAAGCCTTTTACCATGGTCTGGGAGAAAAGAAAAAAGAAAAAGAAAAAAATCTATAACGTGTGGAATCGTTGTTGGAAGATTTAAAGAGTCGTGTCTCCTCCAAAGTAACCTCGTTCCTTTCTTGTTGGCGCCTCTTCATTTTCCTTTAGACGAGTTCTTCTATTGTTTATGCTAGCTTAATTTTAAACTGATCAATTATAATCAGGCCGAACGATTCGAAGAAAAGATGGAAGGTTTAGAATTGTTATCCTTCGTCGAGGCTTTGGGAAATTTGGGGCCTTCTTCGAATCAAAAATTTTTTAAATCGAAAAGCCGTGGAAAAAAATTTCAACGGGGTAAGAAGAAGGAAATCGTTATTCATCACCAAATTTATCATTTTGGGGGAGGGTATTGTCATTGGCTCGAGATGAATTATTACGAGACGTCCAATTACGATGTTTAACTTTCGTGCGCGCAATTTTCGTACTACCACTTCCACGTGGAGTCGTGACCCAGCATCAAACGCGAAGATTCGACACTTACACGATTAATAATAACGTTCAGATGATATCGCGATCAAGCGAATTCATCGAGGGCAGCAATTTTATTCGGTTACACGGTTGATAATACCGTTTCCAGTTGCTGAATCGCGTCAAAATCGTGAAAAATAATTCGTTTCGAGGCATTTACATTTATCCCTCTCTGTATTCTGTATACGCGTTGGGAAAATATTTATAAAACGAGAAATCGAGAGTTGACATGTTGATCGATTAATTATGACGATTGTCCAGGGTAGAATGTCGGATAATTCGAAGATAATTCATGGAGAATCGTTAAATTTCAACGATATCGATTGAACCGGTTTGTTTTCGCGTTGTCCAAATATCCGTGAATAAAGTTTGATATAGAAACGAATAGCGCGATGATCGTATATATTATAAAATATAAACGTCGAATTATTAGTTTAGAATTATTGCGTTTCACAATGGATCGAATTATGGAACGAGATAAATTTGAAATTTAAAAAAAAGGAAAGAGAGAGAGAAAGAGAGAGAACACAATCAATAACCAAGAAATGCATTATATTTTGCATTATTTTTGCAAAATTAAAAGGGGAGCAATTTATCGTCATCGTTATTATAACTTAATGCATCCTTTCACATAGAATTGCAAAAACATCGATATAATGGAAAGATAAATACGTAGATACGTTTGAAAATTCTTTTATTAAAGGGAAAAATAGTTGAAAATAAACGGAAATAAAATTTCAATATATCGTGGGATAAAATTGTTCGCAATAAAATATACGTATACGCAGGTTATACTATGTTTCTACATTTATCGCAATATACCGATCATGGGAGAAGGATGGAAAAAGGATTAATTTAAAAATTTCCAACTTTCCAATGTTTGTTGCATTTTATTTATAGTTTACTTCAGTCAATTTACATTACCGGCAATTAAATTTTTTTCATCGGAACAAAAGGGAACAGAAGTTTCTCCATTTTAAATATCAAGCAAAATTCGCGAATTTAATAATTCTTTTAATAATTCTCGCCTCTCTCTGACAAAAATGTTCAGTTTTTCTTCTTAATTAACATAGAAGAGTGGCCAAAATCTTCTTCATTGTCCTTACCACAGACAAAATTTTACATTTTTCGCCTCGGCGACCGCAAAAGTTCTTTTAGCGGTGCTTTTATTCGCCCATTTCGCGGACGGCCTCGATATTCGCGGTTTCACCGGTGGCGCCTTGCGTTAAAAATGGACCTGAATCCCATAGGTGACACCGGTCGAGCGACGTTCCGGTTGGCCGCGGTGATTATTTTCGCTAACTGTCGCGGTTAGCCCGCGAACGCGGCCCCCATTAAACGCCTTCGACCAAAATGTCCGCCTCCGCCACTGTCCACCCACTCTCTTGATTGTCCATTTTGCGTTTCAACCGCGTTTAACATGGAACGGGGACAACGTGAGAAAATGAAATACTACGTTCCGCTGCGAAACATTTTCCAAGTCGCGAGATTTGGAAAAGTTTGCCATTTCCGAAAGATTGAAAAATGGGAAAATGATAGAATGTTCGTTTAAAACTATTCAAAACTTGAAGTTGCGTTAATTTCAAAATTATAAAATAGAGAATATGATAATGTTAGAAATATTCGATGGAATTTATTATGAATATATGTATATTATTTTTATACGTATTTACGTAAGCGAATCGCTTGTTTTTCGGAAGAATTGAACAATAATGTGCAATTCAAATATTACAAACGGGATCGCAACTCGAAAAAGATTAAAAAACATTGATACGCATAAATGGCAAATTTTATTTTTCGCGCCAGTAAGTATCTGGTATTAGATCGCTGTTCCATCTGTACGTAACAATGCGATTAAAATAAATCGAATCGCGCTCGAACATGCGATTCCAACGAATTCAATTTTCCCATCGAATACGAATACGTACGCTCGCGCATACATTCTCGCGCACGGTCGGCCGCCATTACGATCCCGCTAATCCCATTATTTCGCCTTCGCGGCGAATATTCCGAACGCATCCTTGACGCTTGTCGTTAGCAAATTCTACGCAATTTCGAGCGTGACACGAAGCACGTGTCTTTTCACCGTTTGCACGATGTGCGTCGACGCGAATAAATACGGTGCACGGTGTGCAATAGAATTGTATACGGAGTGCAGGTGTAGATTGAGTTGTACATTGTAGGTTAGATTGTCCGGTTGAGTGAGTTACGAATTTGTCAAGCTATTGTCGCGTCGCGGAACAAAGTGTAATTTTCCAGGAGCGCTTAGAAAATGGCTACTATGAGATTGATGGAATTGTTTAATTGCGTGCTGGAAGTTGGACTGGTTGAATCGGCATGGAGAAAAATGGGCAGATCGTTGCCGGTTGATTTCAACATGGATCCTGATACAGGTTAGGTTATCTTAAGGATTACAATTTGAAAGTTCGCCAAAGCGAACGATACATAAATCAATCTCCGAGTACGATATTTAACTTGTGCGATAGAACTCGATCCTTACAAAGTAATAGTTTACTCGGTATGTCTTCAATCTAATGACTGTTTCCTTTATCACTTTATACGACTCGATCAATCATTCCGGTCGTTGCATTATCCCAGTTGTATACAGAATGTTTCATGTAACTAAACTAACTAGCCGTAAGTGATAAAAGATAGTATAAAATTTTATGAGGCGAAATTAAATGCTTTTGGGTGATGCATCATATATTATTATGTGCACGCGCTTGAAAACAGAATGATACACTTAAAGATAATGGATATTATATATTTTTTAGTTAAGTTAGGTTATATTAAGTTTAAAAGATAATTTTTAATATTTTCAATTATATTTATAATTTATTTGTAATCAAATCAACTATTTGGAGTAAAAATAGTATATCCTGTAAAATTTTTCTTCGTTATCCGCAGTTTTTATGTCGCAGACAGACAATTATTGTATCTAAAATCGTGCAACATCTCTCTCTCTCTCTCTCTCTCTCTCTCTCTCTCTCTCTCTCTCTCTCTCTCTCTCTCTTGTTTCTTAATCGAAACCCGCAACTCATTGAAACTTTGGATTGAATCGGGTTACTAGTTCCGGATCTAACCCTCTGAATGGTTGATACTAGCAACGCGATAACACACGTTACAACCTCCTAACTTTGCCCCGGAAGAAGGAATTAATATTCGGAAGAATCTATCGCCCCGTTCGTTTCAAATTAGTGTTTCCCGCGGAACAAACGAAAACTAGTTGAGAAACTAATTACGGATCGTACTAACACTTCATCTATAACCCGCGCAAAAATTACAATTACAACAAAAACATGGGGGAATATTTCCTTCGCGAGATATTGGAAATATTGAAAAATATTTAAAAATTTACAAATTCACAAAAAATTAAAAGGAGAAAGAAATACTCGTATCTCCAGGCTAATTTCTCCCCTAATTTCTCGAAATGATCCCTTGAAAATTCTTTCAAACCCGCAGAGAACAAAAAAAAAAAAGAGAGAGAAATCGGAAAACCTCCATCCTATCCCAAAAGCTTCGTCGCGTGATTTACATGTTTGCGGCGTTGTTCTCGCCAACAGGAAGATTCCTCGCCGAGCTTCCGGCACTGCATCAATGTTTTCTCGGAACGTTTACAGCGTCGGGGACCAGCCAGCTTGTTTACCAAACCGTCCGAACGGCGGTTGCGTGCACGGGGATCTTGGAATGCTTGTGCACCGCCCTGTATGCATGCAATGTACGCAAGTGTACAAGTCGTGACAGTATATGTGTATGTGTGTGTTAACTTTGCAAGCCGGAAGATTCATCGGGTAAAGTGCATTTTTAATACCCGGAAAAAGGGACTTCGCTTTCGCCCTTATTTATTTACGAGACGGTCTTTTGCCGCGTTAATGTAACGAAGAGGGATCGAGTACGATGGATTTATGCGATTGTTGGGCGGGATCGGTGGTGAATACAGCCAGGAAGAACGCGAGCCGTGTAATTTATTGGAATTTGGTTGTTTCGGATGTAAGACGAGAAAAGTAAATGATCATTTGTAAAACGTTACATTAAATCATTTGCGAAGGATTGGATAATGGATTGTGGATTTTGAATTATATATTCACGAAGTATATATTTTTAAGAAAGATTCTTTTTTCGAAGAATTAAAAGAATAGAAAGAAAGCGTTGAAGTGAAGTTTTTTGTTTTCTAATAAAATCACGATTATTGCTATCTTCACAATCAAAAAAAAAAAAAAAAAACTCCAGTCAAAGAAAATACAGAGATCGAGATTTTTAAATTTATCTAATAATTGTAGAGATTGCAATAATGAAATTTAGTAGCAACGTGGAAACTTGCTTCGTAGCTTGTTAATGCCGTTCGAAAACATATCGATTGCCGAGTATAAACAAGAGGAAAGCAAACATCTAAAGAACATTTGAAAAAAAAATACAACTCGATAATCGTCCAATGAACGAGTTAAAAAAAAATATTCGATTAATTAAAAAAAAAAAAAAAAAAAAGTAGCGAACCGAAGCAAAGAAGAGGTGTTCCCAATTGTGAAAACAAAGCGGTGTAAAAAACAGGAATTCCAGGAATAAAAAAAAAAAATAGCGGCACAAACAACGATCCCTCATCCTCCTCCAAAAAAAAAGAGAGAAAAAATAAAAAAAATTCCAGGAGATAAATCCAACAAACGATCCGAAAAACCTTGCCTCAACGCATCGTGGCGTTTAAAAGGCAACTTTCTCAATCATTCAAAAGCCCCGCAACAACCACCTCTTCCCCTCTAACCTAAAATTTCATGCGGCAACATCTCGTATGGAAACTAGCTTTTAGCTTTCGCGGAAGCATTCGTTTCGTTTCGCTGTATCTTCGCAACGACGCAGCGCGAAGAATCGTTTTCACTCGGGAGAAGAAGAGGTGGAACGCGATAACAATGGCGGATGATCGATGACAGCGAAGGAAGGAGAAACAAGCGTTGTGGAGGTCCCCCCCTCCCCCTTCCCTCTCTCCTCCGTTTGTTTGCGAATAATCCGGCGTCGTGGCGCACCTTTGTACAGAGAATCCGCAAACAGGGCCGCTCTACAAACTGGAGAATTCTGGGGTGTGACGCGGAAAATATACACAACTCTTATTAGCGAGACTTGTAAATTATTAAGTTGAGTAATGGGTTCGTTTCTTTTTTCCCCCCACCTTTCTTTTGTAATATCGTGAAAATTTTACTCGATTATTCCGATTACGGGATGGAATAAATACGTGTTGGAGCGAGTAATAGAATTTGAAATAGTTGAGCTTTTCTTTTTTGTATTTGTTTAATTGTTCCAGGATTATTTTGAAGATATAAAAAAATATAAATTCTTACAACTATAAGAAAAACTACAGGAAAAATTAGATAGAAAATTCGTGGGAAAACTATCAGAATTTGATTGTCTACAAAATAATATAAATGATTCGTTTAACTAACGAAATACGAAATAAGATTCGCAATTACGTAATTGCACGTATCTTCTTTTCTTCGTCGGTATACAATAAAAGGAGGAGGAGATTGGTGGTTGGGACATATGTATTTAAAAATTCATGATATCAAGCTTGAAAATGGAGACAATATCCTCTCCATCCTCGAGGAAAAATACACGGACGAGAGAAAGAGTTCGGATGGAATTCAGCTGTCTGACTTGTCGTTGACTCGTTAGTGTCACGGGATAATTGGCCGGAGTTATTTAACGGAGCCTCGCTACTGAAATTTTGACTTCACTTATTATTAATGGATGTTATCCATGTGTTCTTCGTGTTCCTGTTATTTATTCGAACAAAGTTAATATAAGCGCGTAGAAAATAAATGGATCAGGCACTATACGTTATATGAAGCTAAATAATCCGATCATTTTAATTATTTTCGTGAATACGTGAATTTATTTTGTCGAGAATATTTCAAGAGATACTTAAACAAATGAGTTTTTTTCTCATACATTCTTGAATAAGGAAAGGTTTCATATTGCATTTGCATTCAAATCAAGTGGAGCATGTTCTTCGTAATGATTTTAATTTATTATTATTGTAATTTATTGCCATTAATAGCTACGATGTAATAATATTTTATACATATATAAAGATATAGAAAAACGAAACTCGACGGTTATTTAAATGAAAAAAAAAAAATCGCAACAAAAATAGAAGAGAAGATGTTCAATCTCAAAGATAAAGATCAAGTTTCGAGGTGCTTGGTGGTACATCGGGGTCGCGAAAGGCTTTGAAAATATCACAAAAGTTACGCGATGACCCGAGAGGGAAATCGGCGACCAAGGGTTGCTGGGGATATTTCACGATAAAATGTCGAAAGTTAACGAGTGGCTTTGTCTCTGGGTCCATTACCGTATTAGACGGCCGTACGTTGGTTAAATGTACGCCGGTTCCCTGTTTCCCTTATTTCGTAATGCCACGAGAAATTGGGTGGACGCGATAGAAAGCAGTTTGTCGATCGATCGCGAAACTTTCGAATTAATTCCTGCTCGAGGACCAGCAATCCACTGCGACCTCTTTCAAAAGAATCTCGAAAATTTTCTTTCCAAACCCTATTTTCCATAATCAATAACAATATATAAACATAATTGAACTCCAGATCGATTAAATAATTCTAATATTTATCTTATCAACGTATATAAGATCCTTTCCCAAACTCGAAGAAAAAGAAATCCAAATAATCGTAAAAATCAACGATTAACTATTCTTCCAATATTAAAAAAAATCCCTGTACCACTGAACCTAACCTAGAAATGGAAAGATCCCTTTGCCCAAGCGATTCGTCTCACGGAACAGGGGGGCGAAAGTTGACGACGGAATAATTTATCGTCCCGGATCGAACGTTTCCGGATTCTCTCGAGCCGCAATCGGGCGGCGTCTCCCCTAGGAAAACGAGTTTTCGGCCGGATAAGATCGTTGCCAGTCGCGTTGCATTAAATCACGGGTGCCCCGATTGCGCCTCTACTCGCGCTTTCCACTCTACTTGTTCTCCCTGCCTCGTCGCGATTCCGTTCGATCTGTCATCTTAACTGCGGCGGAGAAAGTCTCTCTTTTGGCACAGGGGGCGCCACTTGCTTCACCCTTCCGCCATCTTATTCCCCGCAAAGAGAAACGAAAAATGGACGAAATGGGGGGACGCGTAGGCAATTACGCTCGAGCAAGCTCCCGGAATAATTCGCTTTCGGTAAGTTGGACTTAATGGACGATGAAATTCCATCCGCGTTTTTGAGATACGAGCCGAACTCGAAGCTGCACGCGTGTTTTTGAGCAATGAAATTGGGTGGGGAAGAGAGAGGGGGAAGAAGTTTGCCGATCGTACTTGGTGGAACTAATTGCACGGTTGTTAATGTTCAGGTATCTCTCTATTTCTGAGTTTCTTGCTTTGCAAGAAAGGGAGGGATCGTTTGGAATAATAATGCGAGACAACGCGAGCTTAAATCGTTCGTAATCGTATATTTATTCGTGAAAAAGGGAATTGAAAGGATGTAAGTAGGGGAAGTTTAAAGCGAATAAAGTGAATAATTTTGGGAACAATATGGAGGAATTTGTAGGATATTGTGTTCGTACTTGTGTATAATGTATAGTATTTTGCACGTGCGAAGAGATAAAGAATCATTTTGATCAGTTTTTATTTGATTCGTTAATTTGTTAAATTATATTACGAAGCTTGAAACTGAAAAGAAGTTAAAATAAATTACTTTAGCTTTTCACATTAAAGAATTTTTATATCTTTTAAGGATAATCCTGTGAAATTTATATCCATAGGGATATAATTTTCAGATATTATATCCTTGTTACAAACATACTCGGTGAAAAACTCTTGTTCTATTTGCAATTAGAATTCAACGAAGCCCCTGCAAATTTTAGAGCACAGTTCAACCTCATTTTCGTACAACAACAATTTAATCCTTAAATTCTCCCTCGTTCAACAATTATTCTTTCCTGTATCTTCACTATTTCTGTATTTCCATCGAATATCATGATACTCCATCAGCAAAAAAACTTTCTTTTTGAATAGTATAATGATGAAGATATATTTGCACAATAAATAATTCTACCGATAGAACGAATTCGAACGATGGAAACATTTATACATATTTGTCCAATTAATTATATTATTTATAATATTCGTATTATCGTAACGAATCATTCGCAAAGTAGTACTTCTTCCCATCCATCCAGCGAAACAATATATGAATATATATATACCGTTCGAAAAGAAAATTCCTCCTCCCGGAAGTATTCGATTCAAAGATAAACGAGCGGAATTAATCCAGCCAAGAACTGTACGCTACCAGCGCAAAACCGAGTATGCAGCACGTAAACCGTCAGCCCTCCTCTTTGAAATATTCATTAAATCTTTCATTACTTTGATGAAACAATGTTTCACGCGGCAAGAGACGCGGCCTTCCCTTGATTACAAACGAGTCGGAATGATTTAATAAACGTAATGTCGCTCTAATCCCGCGCAATCACCGCGACCTCGTGTTGGCCCTCGAGGCGCGGTTGGCGTAAAAACCGCGTATAAGACGGGGGTGTACAGTCGTTTTGCGAAAAATAACGAAGGAAAATAATAATAATAATAAGAAGAAGAAGAAAGAAAGAGAGAGAAAAAGAAATTCTTCGACCCGTTCGATCAGAAAAGTGTTATTTTCGTGGACGGAGACGTGGCGGCGAAATATTAACAGACGAGAGAGAGAGAGAGAGAGAGAGCGGTTATTTGCGCGACAAATATTTGCGGATCAAATATTTGGCCGAGCTTCGGTGGAAAAGTTAGAAAAATAGTGAAATAAATGGCGTTTTGTGTAAATAGCGGCGTGTAAAAATGGCTCGCCTCCCCCTCCCCCTCCCTTTTGTGCCGGAATCGTTTTGCCTTATGTGTGCGTTTTTCGCTCGGTTACAAAGTGGACTCGAACGGTTTCGAACCGGTAATAAATACCGGTTGCGGTAAATAATGGGAAAATATTTGAGTTTCGAGTTAATCGGGTGGGTTAATTTGGCCCGCGATCACGCTGGAGCTAGTGAAAGTGGATTTCGATTTTGGAATATGATTTCTAATATGATTTTCTTGTATTTGTTTCGATCGAGAGTGAAAGGATACGTTGGTGGTGAAATATCGGATCTCTTATGGGGAGATCATAAAATACTTTTCGTTGTTTCTTAATTTTTCTTCTTTCTCGAACTAACTTTCGAAATATTTTTCCAGATTTAAAGGAAAGTAAGTAAATACGAAGAGATATTCCTCAGTTTTCTCGAAATCTTTCGAACTATTCGCTCGTTCGAACCTTTTCCCGCCATTTTCTTCGTTTTAAAAATCTCGATGATTGAGTATATATATGTGTGTGTGTGTGTGTGTCTCTTCGTCTACATTTAACTGGCAAAATTTTCTAAAAAAGAAAGAATTTCGTGACGCAAAATTTACAATTGAGAATTATGGAGAAATTATCGTATTTTAAAAGATACGATTTAAAAAAGAGACGAAAAATCGTTCGACAAATCTAATAATTCCTCGCGCGAAAACGATTACGTTAAATCTGTACGCGCCGAATTTCCGGATCCATTTAATTTTCCTTCCTCGCCCCCGTTTCCAACGGCGACCTAGAGTCAATTTCTGGCGACAACCTGGGTCAAGTTGAAGTTGGCCCCGATTGATCGAGGCAGAAGCTCGTCACTATTTCTACAGCCTTGTGTCGCGGTTACATAATTTATGCAAAAAGCTTGAACGTGGCCGTGGACGATTTTGCAACGTTTTGTCGCAGCCAGTCAACCTGTTTCCTGAAAACATGAATAGTAATGGGTAAAAGTTTTAACGAAATGCAACAATATACCGTGCGAGAATTAAGTGTATTAAATTTCGGCACGAGAGAGAACTTGGTTTATTAACAAAATTGTAACAAATGAGTAACACGTATATACATATTTCAGAAGATTTCTGGAATGTGAAATTGTGTTAAAATATTAATACGAATAGTTAAAAAGTGTATATTGTAATAAATAGTCGTCGTGAATTGTAAGATATTTATTGAAAATAATTACCAACTTTTCGAGAGATGTAAAATGGTATAAGTATCGAATGTATGGAAACGTGGAAATTTAAATTTCTATTTTTTATTGAATAACAAAAATTAAAATTAACCAGATAATATTTAAAAAAAAACAATATTTAGTATTTCGAGAAATTCGAAAAACTTAACTCAGAAACCAAATTGATATACTTTCCTGCTTGGATTTTTCCATTTTTAAATTTAATTCGAATCAAAATTTGCAATTCCCTTTTAAAACATTTTAAAAATCAAGTAAATAAATTTATTTGGCCGAAAACGGTTTGGTTTCTAATTCTGTACTCGGTTCTGGAATCGCGAGTCGATGAGCCGGTTTATCGTCTACTTCCGGTTTACGTAACACACTGTCCCAGTTTTATCTTTGGTAGATCGGTTTCGTGCGGAGGCTGTGCGTTAGTTTGGTCTCAGTTGATAGTTCGTGTTCGTGGTCGACCGTGGAAGGATAGGAGGCGACTAGTTTGGTGTGTATGTGTATAGGGATCGATGGGGTTTCGACGGTGTTTGGAAAACGTGGCGCTTAGACGGGTTGAGAGGGAGTAAATGGAAGACGTGTTCGAAACAGCGGTTAAATAGGTTCTTTAAGTCTGTTGCAAGTGCGATATTGTGATGAGAATTGTATCATAACAGTCGTCTAATAACAGTTGTGACTAGATGTCCTCTTTCGAAAGATTTTTTCGAATATTCTTTGTTGAATCAAGTGAGTATTTATGCTTTTTTAAAGATTAAAGATACGCGAGAATGGATCGAGAGACAATTTTTGATCTTTGATTTATAAACAACACGAAATGCACGATATAAAATCGTGTGGAATACAATTGGTTGAATGTAATTAAGAACAATCGATGTCGAGCACACGCGTGTTTCTTTAGTTACATTTTTACCCAACAATGATTTGCCGAAATAAAACCTAAAATTGACATCCACAAACTTGCAGGATACTGAATAGCTCGGATCAATCGATATTTGTCACACATCGTGTATATATATGTACTTCTCCTGGTGTTTGTGCTTGACAATTAGGGTCGAGATACAACATTTGTGTCTGCTAGTAGAAATAGACCAAAGTTAACAAATTCCATATTATGATACACGTAACATGGATTGATTAAGGATGGTGCAAACAGAAAAAAAAGCGATTAAACTCGAATACGAATATTCTATGATATTTCTTTTCTTCTTCGTATTATTCAAACATTTGAAATTTCCTTTATATCTGTACTTTCATCAATTATTTATCTCGTCATCCGATACATGATTAGTTTGACCCATGGATTTTACAATGTTGACGTATATATCGTGTATAACATGTTACTCCATCGAATCCACGAGATTACACGTAACACGCCCTCTGCGTTATATTATCCTATCGATCCTAGGGTTCCCTAGATTTTATAGAACAAACGTATATCGGATTAAGTAAATTCTTTCTCTCTCCTCTTCCTCCCCTTGTGAACGAAAATTGGAATCGAAGTGATAGCTTTTGATCCAGGCCGGAAACAGGCTAAAATTGGTTAAAATTGCTTGAATTACGAAACGTGGTTTCGATCACGATAGACTAAGCTGAACTCGATTAGCGAGCCTAAGTGGAGCATGAACTGGACCCGTGTCCCACTTCACTGTGTTTGAAATTTGCTGATCAATTGAACAGGAAAAATCACGTGTCGGGATATCGAGTGTCGAACGTTTAGTTTACTACTAGTAAATTTGGTGGTAAATTTAAGTTTTCTTTTGTATATATTTCTTGTGTACGAAAAATATTTCTCTGCTTATTTTTTTCATATATTTGGAATAAATGGATTAAACCGAGATAAACTCTTTGTGCAATAATTAACTATCTATTAAAATTAGACTTTTTCAAAAGGAGGTCGTATCGAATTTTTTCTTTATCTCGTAAAGTTCAAAATAAAATAATATCTTTTATAAAATTTTCCATGAAATTTGAACATTTAAATATAGAAATTGGCGAACCAGTAATTCCAAAAAATCAAGTAAAATTTGAAGTTAAGGAAAGTCTTGAGTCTCGAACGGAACCGAAGGAGAAACCGAGATCTTCTCTAAAACGTGTTTCAGAAACTTCTTTTAAGAAGTATTCCCAGACAGATCCTCAAAATTTTTCTGAAGAGAGAAGAGCAATTCCTAAATCAAACAAACCCTAAAACTGTCCACGAACCAGGTCGCGTACAACTTCCGGAATACTCCCAATTCCCATCTGTAATCGAGATATCAATTTATGCTCGTTATAAATCATCCATTCACTTGATACATTCGAGAGGAAGAAGAAATAAATAAATACACGCATACGAATCTTTCTTTTTTTTTTTTTTTTTTTTTAAAGAAAAATTTGTCAAAACTCGTTAAAACGTAATTTTCTTTTAAAATAATATTTTCCTTTTTAAAAATGTTTCGAAATACAATTTTAAAATTATATTCCTTTACAATTTTCCTTCATTTCCATATTTTTCAAATATTATTTTAAGCATAACATTTTATCGAAAGATGAAAATAGAATAATTAGATAGACATCTCCTAAAAGGATCTTTTTTCCTTTTCTTATAAAAATAATTCGATTGTACCAATTTTTTTAAATAATTTCTTCGCTCCAAGGAATAGAAATCAATAGATACACTTCCACATCTTTCTTATTTATTTATTTGCCAATGAGATAATCGATACAATAATAAAATGAATATATCGTGAATATATCACCTACCTATCATACCGTCCAAGAATGGAAATTTTTTCCAAGATAGAATACGAGTTTCATGGTACGGAAAGGCGCTACACACGGATCGTGTGTCATCGATTTCTCTTAAATATTCGTCCGTACGATTTGCAATTCCCTTTACGCCCATAATGGCGGAAGGAGGTGGAGGAGGAGGGGGCGGGTTAAAGTTGGAAATTATTTAGGCTGATGCACGATCACGATTTTGATTTGCGGTCGTCGTCGTCCCGACCAGGGGATTTCGGTGCGCTTGGCAAAGGCCTCGTGACAGAAAGTCGATAGGAACGTCGCTGAAAATTAATGAGCCAATCGTGTGTACCCCACGCTGCTCGAGTGGCTGGCATAATTAATGATCCCGTTATTTGTAATTTCTTCGGTTCCCATTCGAGCCCCTCGTCGCTTTTCCCTGACGCATCCTGCTTCTTCTTCCAGAGAAATGGATCAATTTTGCCTTGATCGGGAGGAGGGGGGTGTGTTTGGATATAAAGCGAAAGGATTGGATGATTACATTGATTTGACAAATTTTATTTATGGATATTATTATTTAATTATCGTGAAAAAGAGGAAGTGAGGAAAATTAAGGAACTATTGAATATTTCATGGTGATTTTTGTCGTTGAGTAAGAGTCTTGATAGGATTATTTTAATATTTCAGCTTTCTTGTGAAATGTGATCGTTTTTAATTTTGGAACACATCGTATCGAAGGAAGATTGTATGTTAATAAAAGGTCAACTCGAAGGGGATTCTATCGTTCTGAAAAATACACTTTTTTCTTTCATTTTGACGATTTACTCAAGTTGAAAATTAGCATGGGATAATGACAAGTTTGTAAAATGTCGAGCTCGAAAGAGCCTAGTTCACCTGTCCCTCATGAATTGCAAAATTTGAACCGTAACTCTGTTCTAGCGGTTGCATCACGAAAGTATTATTCATCGCCTTTGCTCACCTACATTAAAGTTCGCTGACCAAAATCCTAACGTCTGCAGACTTTCAAGTAGTAGAAAAGTATCGAAAAAATTCTTTGTTTGTTTAAAGCCTCACGCTCGAGAAAGCTCCACTTTAAATCGCTAGGAATAGATCAACTTTGCTTCTTCCATCGGTGAGTGAATAAGTTTTTTAGATCTGAATTTTTCTCCTTTATGCCTTTGAACCATATAACGCGGTGAAATCCATCCGATTTTCCACGTATGTTATTCATATTATTCATTATACTCTTCGATTATAATTTCTTTTTTTCTTCTTCTTCTTTTCGTATCGATTTAATCTCTCATCCGTTTAATATCCCCGCGAAAATTAATGTTAATTATTCGTTAATTAGTATTTAATAATATTCGAAATCGAAAGTGAAATTTATATTTATAAACTCACACGAGGATCGATTCTGAAAAGTACAAATCGATGGAAAAATATTATATCTCAAGATAATCTTTTTCAGAGATGTATCGAGAACAATTATTCCTTCTCGAATTCTTTGAAAAGAATTTAAAAAAAAATGGAGGAAATGCATAGGAGGACCCAAGTAAAATTAAAACGAGAATTATATTATCGTCCACTGTTTCAAAACAAAAAATTAATCGCAAGAATACTCAGTACATTCATTACTCGCCAGGAACGAAAACAAGAGAGGGAAAAGAAATACGACAAAAATCCATCGTTATCGATAATTACCTTTGATGGGGAACAAAGGTACAGCGGACAATTACAAAAGGAAGAATTTCTGCCACATTGTTGTATCCAGTGTTGAATCGAGAAGGCCGCCCATCCCCTGTCACGCGTCGAGGAGCGGTTGGATCGACTTGGACGTGGCCGATTATCGATGATCGGCCACGTCGTGGCCATTGACGCGTGACACACGCGGGTGGAGTCGCATTGTTCTTCGTGCAGCCTGGGAGAGGCTTTAATTACACCGCCGCTCCCCGTGTACGTTTGATTTGCGTGCCGTTACGTTAATTACGCGCGGACAGCTACACGCCCAAGTTGAACGATTCGAGCGAGCCCCTCGAATTCCTAACTTATTTTTATCGTTCTATCTTATTTTTTACTTCGTTTTTTTGAGAAGTGTAAGAATAAGCTCTATTTTTCTAGCTTATTTTTATCGTTAATTAATTTTTACTTCGTTTTTTTCCCCGAGGAATTTAAAGAGTATAAATATTTCTTGAATTAAGTTTTGAGAAGAGTAATTCTATTTAAATATTGGTATAATTTTGAATTAAGAACAGATTTCAAATTGAATTTTCCGCCATTTTAGATTCGAAGCGTTCTTCCAGGCCGTCCACTTGACATCCGTGCAATTCTACGCAAAGCTTAACACAGGATCCGGCCCTTAGGGGCGCGAAATCTACGAGAGCGAACCAATCATAGTTGAATCAGCCATCCCTTTCTCGTTTTCCCACCATTTTCTAGCGCCAGGATCGACCACAGTTCACCGTGACATCGCCGTGACCATTTAATGTTCATTATTGTAACGAGTGATCGTTCCGTTGATAAATGATCCCGTTGCGGTTTATATTCCTCCTTCCACATTTGCCAAATGAATTCTACGCGAAAATATGCGCCATTGCCGGCTTCATTGTCGTCCCACCCTTCTTTTTCCCTCCCTTTTTTCCCCCTCGTTAATCGCGCGGGTTTCATTTTGTTCGGCGGTTGTTGGACGGATGGGGCACGTAGTAGTTTTTTAACATTTAGTAGCCTTGAATTTTAATTCCCGGTTATTTCACGGTACGCTCCCGTTATTTGTTTTTCTTCTTTTTCTTTCTCTCTCCTGTTTTTTTTCCACCGCCCTTCGTTTCGCACGACGATGGTATTGTTACGATGCTCGTGTTGGCGATACGCGGGGACGATTTGAACGTAATGCGGAAGAAATTGAAGGAATTGAAATGTGTTGCGGATTGCGTTTAATCGTTGGAACATTGCTCGAATTTGTTGCAAAAAGAATTCAAATTCTTTCCTCCCTTCAATCTTTTCTCGAGATTCTTTGGAGATTCAATTAGTGATCCTACTTCTATACATCTGGAATTTTATCAATTCCCTTCAAAAATTGAAGAAAGCCTGTTAGACAATTCAAAATTCAAAAAGAAAAAATATCAATATCGATACTGCAATGTTCATTAATTTTATAAAAAAAAACACATAAATAAAATTCAAATACTTTGGAGATTCAATTACCTCTGATCAGTGATCCTACTTCTGTACATCTGGAATTTTATCAATTCCCTTCAAAAATTGAAGAAAGCCTGTTAGACAATTCAAAAAGAAAAAATATCAATATCGATACTGCAATGTTCATTAATTTTATAAAAAAAAACACATAAATAAAATTCAAATACTTTGGAGATTCAATTACCTCTGATCAGTGATCCTACTTCTGTACATCTGGAATTTTATCAATTCCCTTCAAAAATTGGAGAAAGCCTGTTAGACAATTCAAAAAGAAAAAATACCAATATCGATACTGCGATGCTCGTCAATTGCATCAAAAATTCAAAAAAATTTTTTTTGAATATCGTGGTATATACGATTCATAAAATCCCATAGAACTATTTATCCTCCCAATTCAAGGACAAAATTCCACCCGTACAGAGATCCAGACACTGAGCGATCGAAGATCGATTCGATTCGAGGCATGGAACAGCCTCGTGGATGAAATCGTTTGGGTGTGCAATCGTGGGACAGAGAGAGAGACTCGTTCGCGAACTCGAGTCGAGCCCCAATAATTCAGAGACAAATTCTATGGTGGTTCTATGGAACCAGCCATGATGGCAGGACAAAGCCTTGCGGCGGGGACAAAAGGGTGACCAGGATTGACCCTTCTCGCGAAACTTGTCGCGTCTCTGTCTCCTGGTCCTGTTTCCTGTTCACCTTGCATCCTCCTGTCCTGCTTGCTCCCCCACTCTTCTCTCTGTGCAACTGCATCCCTGTCCACTTCGGGAACCACAGGGGATAAATGAATGCGTGCAGCTGCGGTTGAATTAAAGAGTGTGAACGGTGGCTGAGGGAACTGTAAGGGTTGAAAATAAAGGGTAAATAATGGTTCTTGAACGAAAAAGCTCGAAAATAGGGGAGGGAAGGGGATGTTGGATGTTTTTTATTATTTTTCTTGGTTTTGTTTAACAACGATACAAAATTGCGATATAAAATTGTTTCTATTCACAGAGTTACAAGATAATTGTAATTCCACTTGGCAAAATTTGCCTACGCGAAGAACGGGGAATACGGTTCGTAAATTACGATTAATCGATTCTGCGGCGAGATTATCGCGATAATTGGACAATGATCGAGCGGTGATTCAGTCGAGCGAAACGTTGCCATTTTTCCTAGGGCAATTTAGTTGCGCTTTTCTCTTCTCTTTTCTCTTTCGATTTGAACTTCTTTTTTTCCCCAACATCTGCTTCTCCTTCCTCTCGTCGAGTTAGTTAATTTAAAATGGAATTATGTGCAAACAAAGGTTGTGAAATTTCCGGCAGTGTAAAATTTTACGTGAGAAAGCTTTGGATTAAATTGAAATTAGGATTAGAAAACTCTATGGATGTTCGGAGAAAGGAAAAATAAAGGAAGATACGAGCAAACTTTCTCTTAAAAAAAAAAAGAAAAAGAAATATAAACCTCTCACAATCGATCATAATCGAAATAATTCTCCAACTTCGTCTCTTAATTATCTCCGTATACGTGAAACACGCCACGTTCAAAATATTCGGCCGAGAAGCGGAAATAGAAATATTGATTTTTCCATAACAAAATATAATATTCCCGAACGAGGGATTTTATTATCGTGAAACTCTCCTCCAACCAGGGTTCTCGAATCTTTCCCTTTTTACAGACAGGCCATCATGGACGTTGAGGCAGCGCTGCTGGAGAACTCTCCAACACTGTCGACGATCTCGTCGGATTGCACCGACACCACATATTCGGGCCCTGGCTCGCCCTATTCCCCGGAATCGCCCATCATCGTCACCTCGTCCTCGTACAAGAAAACAAAGGATGATGAGGTCACGCCTAGACCGACACCCAGGCATCCACTACCGCCCAGGAAGCCCAACTTCCGGATACGACCGCCCTATCTCATGATTTGCATCAGCATCATAGAGGTGAGCCTCGAAAATTGATTTACTTTTTCATCCTCGAGAACGGCGTAGTTCTATCCGTGGATAAATTTGCTATCGATCGAGATCGAGGTGAATATATACAGGTCATAAATTTTTATTCAATATCGAATCAAATCAGTCCAAGTTAATTTTGTTATAAAATTACTCGTAAAAATTTGTAATCGTGTGCAAAATATAGTATTTTAATAGTTGTTTTAATCCCTGTTCGTCTATTCTAATGTATAAAAATTATTGTAATTTTATTAAATATTACAAACAATTGTTTTTCGGATATAATCAAACAGGCAACGTTTCTTTAGGCATAAAACATAATGGTGTTTTTTTTTTAAGGATAAGAATAAATTAATGTGTCAAAGAGTAACTGGGAAATTTGAAGTAGAAATTACGACAATTAAATTTGGAAAACTGGATGTGTTTTTGAATAGTTCGGTAAGACTTATAATTGGAGATAGAGCGTGGAAGTTAGCTGTGGGATGTTTTTGAATGGGTTGTAAACTGCAGGTGTAATTTACGAACCGGGATGAGAATTAATTTGGACTTGGAAATTGCTTGGAGTGATTTATGACTTATTAAAGAAATGTATCGAAATTTAATTTAGATGCAAGAAGTAGTTATTCAACGAATCGTGTTTCGAAAATTGATTAAATTATAAGAAGGAGATTTTTTCTTCTTCTTCTTCGTTTATCGTGTTTCAAAAGGAAATACGTGAAATTAAATATTAATCTTTTGATGGAGTTTAATTTCCAGAAGGCGAACTATTTAAATTCCTTCTGCTTCTTATATCGAGATAAATGGATCCAGAATTTTAAAAGGAATTTCTTCGCCTTAAACTCTTAATCGTTAATAACACTTAAATGCAAAATAATAAGGATATTTCTCGTCTTAAAAATTAGAAAACCTGTCGTGTCTTCTTTTTTTTTTTATTCTTTAACATTACGATGCGATATTAGTGATCCATCAACTGTTAATATTCAATTGATAATTAGATATTTCTTTTAATATATACCATCCTTGAAATAAATTTTTCTCCAAGTTATTGATATTATCAAATAGTCTTATCTACATATATTTTCGGGATTACATCGAAAAGCATCCATCTATAGCGCCTCAAAAAGAAAAAAAACGCAACTAATATCATGCAACTAAGGATGTCTCGACTAAGAAATTTCGATCTCGCGTCTGTACCGACTCGTCCAACCTCGAAAAATTTCCCATTAACCGAGCTAATGCGTCGTTGAAGCCTGTTGAAGAGACCGATGTGGAATCCGTCTCAATTATTCGCACGAGTTCACGAAGGAATATCGTCGTGCCGGTAGATTTCAAGAAACTCTGAAAGAAACGAAACGAAACGAAACGAAACGAGGAAAAAAGAAAGAAAGAAAATGAAGGAGAACGAGGCGAAGAAGAGGATGGAAGAATGATAAAAAGAGGGAAAATAAGAGAGAAAGAGAGAAGAGGGGGAAAAAATGGAGGGAGGCGAGACGTTCCTCCATGCTCTACTCCTTACATCTTTCCTTACCTTTTTCTAGTGTATATATATATATATATATATACTTCTTTCCTTGGACTTTTTCCCTCTGGCTCGATAATAATTCCAGGGGAGCTTATTCGAGCACTTCCGGGGGATCGTCGGCACGAGGAGCGAACGTGGCGGATAAAATGCTACGGGAGGAGTTTAAAGCCGCCAACTTGAATTGCACTCTTCTTTTCTTTTCCACCGGGCAAAGTCTCGTGCAATAAAACAGAAGTTAACGGTGTCGACGGGAGTTAATGAAACGAGAAAGGGGTGTGGAGGAATGGCGGCCACCGAAAGGGGCGGGGAGGGGAGAGGCGGTTCGAAGATCGGATTTCGGGCAGCGATAATCGGGCAGAATTCGAGACGAAACGATTATTTCACCGGGGGATGTTCTTGGAACGGTTATTGCCGTTGTTCTGAATTCGCTCTTCCCGAGATTATTGGGGATAGATTTGGATAGATTGGGAAAATTAAAGATAGGAGGAGTGATTCTCGTGTAATCTGTTTCTTTTTAAACGTCAAATTTTTCTTTCTCGATACCATCGTAAACTTGTATCATCGTCTTTAATTCGAATTTAATCTTTTCCGATCGGATAAAAAGGAAAAGGAACGATTTGGATATCAAACAAGTTACTTTAAAATTTAAAAATAGTATTACAGTAAGAATAATTTTAGCAAAATTAATATCGATATTTATTCAGAAGTGTAATAATAAATGCATATCACACATTAATTACACGCTTTTGCGTGAAACCAAGGAATTCGCCCAAAATCGAGTAAAATCCGTACTCCTTCTCTCTCCTCTTCGGTAAAATCGGAACGGCTGATTCGTCGAAACGGGGGTTGGTTGGGATCCAATCGGCGTTCGCGTCCAGTTTCGCGCGATGAAACGTGAACGATAACGTGGTGTGCGGGCCTTTAATGAAAACGCTGAGATAGCGGAAACGGCGATATCCGGCCCGAAACGCCGCCGAAAAGTCGACTTCCGTTCCGCTGATAATCGCACGCGTGTTTGTGTTCCCGTGTTTTCTTCCAGCATAACGAAACGCGCGATAAAAATCGAGGAGAAGAAAAAGTGCAGAATTGTAAATACAGCTCGTTAGAGAAAAAAGAGAGCTCTGATAAATCGGCTCTGAGAATTTTGCAGAAGGAGAAACTCTGCAAAGCTGGGTTTTTTTAAATCGCGATTGAAAAAGAGCTCGGCGGTTCTCAACTCGCGAAATTTCTTCGCTCTTATGGTATCGACGAGTTCCGTTTTTATCGACGGTTTTAATTTCGATACTTACATTTTCTTTGATGAAATTTTCAAATTTGAAATTCTACATTTAGCTGGAATAGTTGGTTATCGCGGCTTCGTTTAATGCTCTCTTTTATTAAGTATACGGAGACTTTTCTTTAAGAAACTTGAGTAACGATGAAAAATAAAATAAAGAAATCTCGGTTACCGGCGCCATTTTATTTCCTCGGATTTTCCATGTAATAAAATGCGCTATATTTGAACAGAAAATAAAATTGTTTCTTTGAAATTGTATGTAAGATATTTTTATTATATTTTAATATAGAAATAATGGTAGATCCGTGTTCACGGTTGGTTAACAAAACTATTTTATAATAAAATTATGTGTACACCATTTCTATCTAAGGATAGAAATATTCATTATAACTTCTTTAGATCCAGTTAAACTTTTCCTTCTTGAAATATAAATTGAAATTATAATACATATATATTTATATATTATAATATTTGATATATAATATTTCACGATGTAAATTGAAATTATAATATAATTATCGGTAATAATATTATAATTAATGTGGAAATTGATATTTGAAACAGAATATTTCGGAGAAATATCTATAATAATGCAAACTCCACGATATCGATTTCTACGTGTTAACAATCGTGTCCAACAACGAAAAGCTAGAGCTACATAATTCAATTTCGTCTTTTGGTAAAAATACATCTATCTGTGCACGGAACAAGTGTAAAATTTTATAGTTGGACAGAGGGGCGAAAAATACTACTCCCGAGTCGTATCCGCTTGTTTCCACGGTACATTCGATAGTTTATGATTTATTTAATGGGGGAAACCATTTTTCTGCTACACGACCAATCCATATACTTTATCGTTCGTTCCCGAGTGATGCAATATCTCCGGCAACCCTGACCAATAGCCTCTGAAAGTGCATTTTTTTCTTCCTCGTTGAAAATAAAATTTCACGATTCGAAACGGAAATGAAACATAGAGAAGCACGAGGAAACTTTCTATTCGATCATCCGCAGTTACTTAAAAGATTGGAGCTGAAATTACGACTTTAAATTCCATGGTTGGATAATACGTTTATATAAGGGTTGACGAAAGAAAAGATGGATAATTGTTTCAAAGATTTTTAAGTTTCGAAATAAATGTAAATGATAAGGAAAATATAATATTATTTTACAGGATATTTTTATATCGTATAAAAGTTGGTGTATAAAAATTTGGTTTATTTATTTATTAAATTATATTAGCAATTTTAGGTTTGGATTAGATGTAAGGAGATGCAGATAGAGCTATATCGTTCTATTTTTATCTCGTTTCGTCTAATGCAAGCGTAAATTGTTTATCAATTTATTATCAATTTAATAAATTGATATATTCTTTCATATTAATTTTTCTATTCGTTTTGATTTTTAGAATTGACTCTTTACGGATATATTAACACTCTGTGCAATATCTATTATTATTACATATTCCAAGATTATGAATTTAATGAATACAAATCTATGAGTGTAAAGGATAATAAATAATTTCCAAATAATTCGTTCGTGTAACTTCTAGGAGTAATCTATTGGAACGAAATCATTCATAAAATATTCTTTCCATTTATCGAGATGAATAAATTTTCATAGGACACAGGGCACGTCAAAACATCCACGAGAACATCAATACTTTTTTCCCTCCATTTTTCATTTCTTTTTTTTTTCTCTCTTTTTTTTCAGCTAAAACTGGATCGTTGTCAGAGGCATATAGTTGTCAGGCTAGAAACACCTGTCGTCATCGAACCATTTCTCTCGATTTGACCAGATTCTGATTGGCTGAAATTTTTCGGCCGATCATATCACTGATAATAAAGCCGAAAATTCGTATATATGCAATAAGCATTGAAGTGGATTTGATTAAAAATTATGGAACGAAGGAAAATTTTTTATTATTTGAAATTTTAATTTCTTTTTTTAACAGTTTATTAAAAATCTTCTGTGTAAAAGGTATAACATAGTGATGGATTACTAAAAACATTTGCATATTTTCTTTCTATAAAGATATTACAATGATATATTACAAATATTGATATATTAAAAATAATAAATAAAAATAATAATGAAAGAAAGCAAAAATAAAGGAAAATTATCTTTTAACATTAACAAAATTTGGATTCTATTTCTCAAGAATCTTAGAAGAATCAAAAATATTTAGAAAATGATTTAATTTTTGAATATATAACAAATTAAAGAGATAAATGTAAAAAAAGATCAAATATTAAACCTGTGAATAAGTAAATACATCTTAGGACATTGTTCATTGTTCAGTTATTTATAATCAAGGAAAATTATTAAAAAAATTATTGATCTGATAAATAGCTTAAAGAGATAAAAAAGGAAGATAAATATAAAACAGGTAAGCATAACAAATTTACAAATTAGAATTAACTAAAATGATTAAAAAATGTTTTGTTCCTGAAAATATAACGTCAAAATAAAATAAACGTAAAAGTGAAAATAAAAATAAGTGTATTAAAGTCTAAAAATTTTATATCATTTCTTTTTCAGTTATATTCTCCTATATCAACTTCAGAAAACTTAATCAGATTTTCGATTCTATTAGGAGAATATAAGTTAAAAGAAGGATATCCGAGAAATTTTTCCAAGAATTTTAGCAGTTCTTGGAAATGACATTAAATTCCTGGAATTTCTAACATTCTTGAAATTATTGAAACTCTTGAGCAAATGAAATTTACAGTCAATTTTTTATCTTTGTATTAGAAGAACATAAATTGATAGAAGATTGCTCAGACTAATTCAAACACCATGAGAATTGGATTGACCAGCAACATAATTCTCAAGAAGATTTATTCATCAGCAACATCACTGTCATCACTTCAACAAGATTCAACATCTTCAAATTGAAACTAAAGTACGAAGACAACATATAATCGGGAGCAACCAACATATATATAAATATAATATAGTTATATAAGTATAAATTATGTATGTAATGTAATGTAAAATAATTGTATATTGTATATATTGTATAATAATTATGTATATTGTAATGTAACTTTAATATTTAATAAATATATATTGTACATATACCTTCTATTTTTTTATTTTCTTCCTTCATTTTCCCTTTCCTAAAAAATTTCTGATCTAAATGTAATGTAAAATAATTGTATATGTAATGTAACTTTAATATTTAATAAACATATATTGTACATATACCTTCTATTTCTTTATTTTTTTCCTTCATTTTCCCTTTCCTAAAAAATTTCTGATCCAAATGTAATGTAAAATAATTGTAAATGTAATGTAACTTCAATGTTATTTAATAAACATATATTGTACACATATCTTCTATTTTTTTATTTTCTTCCTACATTTTCCCTTTCCTAAAAAATTTCTGGTCCAAATTTTCGACTTTCTAAAACATGAGAATATAATAAGAAGATGGCATTAAAAATATTTCGCAAACATCGATTTTGCAAAATTTTTCGCCCAAATTTTCGATTTTTTAACATAAGAATATGATATGTAAGGAGGTGACGCTAAAAATACTTCGCAGACATCGATCTTGCAAAATTCTTAGACAAAATTTTCGATTTTTTAACAGGAGAATATAAAATGTAAAGAAGTGACACTAAAAATACATTGCAGACATCGATCTTGCAAAATTCCTGGACCAAAATTTCGATTTTTTAACAGAAGAATATGATATGTAAAGAAATGGCATTAAAAATACTTCACAGACACCGATGTTGCAAAATTCCTGGACCAAATCTCCGATTTTTTAATAGGAGAATATAATATGTAAAGAAGTGGCATTAAAAATACTTCACAGACACCGATCTTGCAAAATTCCTGGACCAAATTTTCGATTTTTTAACTGGAGAATATGATATGTAAAGAAATGGCATTAAAAATACTACACAGACACCGATCTTGCAAAATTTTTGGAACAAATCTTCGATTTTTTAACAGGAGAATATGATATGTAAAGAAATGGCATTAAAAATACTTCACAGACACCGATCTTGCAAAATTCCTGGAACAAAATTTCGATTTTTAACAAGAGAATATAATCTGTAAAGAAATGGCATTAAAAATACTTCACAGACACCGATCTTGCAAAATTCCTGGACCAAATCTTCGATTTTTTAACAGGAGAATATGATATGTAAAGAAATGGCATTAAAAATACTTCACAGACACCGATCTTGCAAAATTCCTGGACCAAATCTCCGATTTTTTAACAGGAGAATATGATAAATAAACAGGTGGCACTAAAAAATTTTAACAGAGACCAATTTCTTAAAGTTTCTCGTCCAAATTTTCCACTTTTTAACAGGAGAATATGATATGTAAAGAGGTGGCACTAAAAAATTTTAACAGAGACCAATTTCTTAAAGTTTCTCGTCCAAATTTTCCACTTTTTAACAGGAGAATATGATATGTAAAGAGGTGGCACTAAAAATTTTAACAGAGGGCCAATTCTTAAAGTTTCTCGCCCATATTTCCGACTTTTTAACAGGAGAATATGATATGTAAAGAGGTGGCACTAAAAATTTTAACAGAGGGCCAATTCTTAAAGTTTCTTAAAATTTCTCGCCCAAATTTCCGACTTTTTAACAGGAGAATATGATATGTAAAGAGGTGGCACTAAAAATTTTAACAGAGGGCCAATTCTTAAAGTTTCTTAAAATTTCTCGCCCAAATTTCCGACTTTTTAACAGGAGAATATGATATGTAAAGAGGTGGCACTAAAAATTTTAACAGAGACCAATTTCTTAAAGTTTCTCGTCCAAATTTCCGACTTTTTAACAGGAGAATATGATATGTAAAGAGGTGGCACTAAAAATTTTAACAGAGGGCCAATTCTTAAAGTTTCTTAAAATTTCTCGCCCAAATTTCCGACTTTTTAACAGGAGAATATGATATGTAAAGAGGTGGCACTAAAAATTTTAACAGAGACCAATTTCTTAAAGTTTCTCGTCCAAATTTCCGACTTTTTAACAGGAGAATATGATATGTAAAGAGGTGGCACTAAAAATTTTAACAGATGCCCAATTCTTAAAGTTTCTTAAAATTTCTCGCCCATATTTCCGACTTTTTAACAGGAGAATATGATATGTAAAGAGGTGGCACTAAAAATTTTAACAGAGACCAATTTCTTAAAGTTTCTCGTCCAAATTTCCGACTTTTTAACAGGAGAATATGATACGTAAAGAGGTGGCACTAAAAATTTTAACAGAGGGCCAATTCTTAAAGTTTCTTAAAATTTCTCGCCCAAATTTCCGACTTTTTAACAGGAGAATATGATATGTAAAGAGGTGGCACTAAAAATTTTAACAGAGGGCCAATTCTTAAAGTTTCTTAAAATTTCTCGCCCAAATTTCCGACTTTTTAACAGGAGAATATGATATGTAAAGAGGTGGCACTAAAAATTTTAACAGAGACCAATTTCTTAAAGTTTCTCGTCCAAATTTCCGACTTTTTAACAGGAGAATATGATATGTAAAGAGGTGGCACTAAAAATTTTAACAGAGGGCCAATTCTTAAAGTTTCTTAAAATTTCTCGCCCAAATTTCCGACTTTTTAACAGGAGAATATGATATGTAAAGAGGTGGCACTAAAAATTTTAACAGAGACCAATTTCTTAAAGTTTCTCGTCCAAATTTCCGACTTTTTAACAGGAGAATATGATATGTAAAGAGGTGGCACTAAAAATTTTAACAGATGCCCAATTCTTAAAGTTTCTTAAAATTTCTCGCCCAAATTTCCGACTTTTTAACAGGAGAATATGATATGTAAAGAGGTGGCACTAAAAATTTTAACAGAGACCAATTTCTTAAAGTTTCTCGTCCAAATTTCCGACTTTTTAACAGGAGAATATGATAAGTAAAGAGGTGGCACTAAAAATTTTAACAGAGGGCCAATTCTTAAAGTTTCTTAAAATTTCTCGCCCAAATTTCCGACTTTTTAACAGGAGAATATGATATGTAAAGAGGTGGCACTAAAAATTTTAACAGAGGGCCAATTCTTAAAGTTTCTTAAAATTTCTCGCCCAAATTTCCGACTTTTTAACAGGAGAATATGATATGTAAAGAGGTGGCACTAAAAATTTTAACAGAGACCAATTTCTTAAAGTTTCTCGTCCAAATTTCCGACTTTTTAACAGGAGAATATGATAAGTAAAGAGGTGGCACTAAAAATTTTAACAGAGGGCCAATTCTTAAAGTTTCTTAAAATTTCTCGCCCAAATTTCCGACTTTTTAACAGGAGAATATGATATGTAAAGAGGTGGCACTAAAAATTTTAACAGAGGGCCAATTCTTAAAGTTTCTTAAAATTTCTCGCCCAAATTTCCGACTTTTTAACAGGAGAATATGATATGTAAAGAGGTGGCACTAAAAATTTTAACAGAGGGCCAATTCTTAAAGTTTCTTAAAATTTCTCGCCCAAATTTCCGACTTTTTAACAGGAGAATATGATATGTAAAGAGGTGGCACTAAAAATTTTAACAGAGACCAATTTCTTAAAGTTTCTCGTCCAAATTTCCGACTTTTTAACAGGAGAATATGATAAGTAAAGAGGTGGCACTAAAAATTTTAACAGAGGGCCAATTCTTAAAGTTTCTTAAAATTTCTCGCCCAAATTTCCGACTTTTTAACAGGAGAATATGATATGTAAAGAGGTGGCACTAAAAATTTTAACAGAGGGCCAATTCTTAAAGTTTCTCGTCCAAATTTCCGACTTTTTAACAGGAGAATATGATATGTAAAGAGGTGGCACTAAAAATTTTAACAGAGGGCCAATTCTTAAAGTTTCTTAAAATTTCTCGCCCAAATTTCCGACTTTTTAACAGGAGAATATGATATGTAAAGAGGTGGCATTAAAAATTTTAACAGAGACCAATTTCTTAAAGTTTCTCGTCCAAATTTCCGACTTTTTAACAGGAGAATATGATATGTAAAGAGGTGGCACTAAAAATTTTAACAGAGGGCCAATTCTTAAAGTTTCTTAAAATTTCTCGCCCAAATTTCCGACTTTTTAACAGGAGAATATGATATGTAAAGAGGTGGCACTAAAAATTTTAACAGATGCCCAATTCTTAAAGTTTCTTAAAATTTCTCGCCCAAATTTCCGACTTTTTAACAGGAGAATATGATATGTAAAGAGGTGGCACTAAAAATTTTAACAGAGGGCCAATTCTTAAAGTTTCTTAAAATTTCTCGCCCAAATTTCCGACTTTTTAACAGGAGAATATGATATGTAAAGAGGTGGCACTAAAAATTTTAACAGAGGGCCAATTCTTAAAGTTTCTTAAAATTTCTCGCCCAAATTTCCGACTTTTTAACAGGAGAATATGATATGTAAAGAGGTGGCACTAAAAATTTTAACAGAGGGCCAATTCTTAAAGTTTCTTAAAATTTCTCGCCCAAATTTCCGACTTTTTAACAGGAGAATATGATATGTAAAGAGGTGGCACTAAAAATTTTAACAGAGGGCCAATTCTTAAAGTTTCTTAAAATTTCTCGTCCAAATTTCCGACTTTTTAACAGGAGAATATTATATGTAAAGAGGTGGCACTAAAAATTTTAACAGAGGGCCAATTCTTAAAGTTTCTTAAAATTTCTCGCCCAAATTTCCGACTTTTTAACAGGAGAATATGATATGTAAAGAGGTGGCATTAAAAATTTTAACAGAGACCAATTTCTTAAAGTTTCTCGTCCAAATTTCCGACTTTTTAACAGGAGAATATGATATGTAAAGAGGTGGCACTAAAAATTTTAACAGAGGGCCAATTCTTAAAGTTTCTTAAAATTTCTCGCCCAAATTTCCGACTTTTTAACAGGAGAATATGATATGTAAAGAGGTGGCACTAAAAATTTTAACAGATGCCCAATTCTTAAAGTTTCTTAAAATTTCTCGCCCAAATTTCCGACTTTTTAACAGGAGAATATGATATGTAAAGAGGTGGCACTAAAAATTTTAACAGAGGGCCAATTCTTAAAGTTTCTTAAAATTTCTCGCCCAAATTTCCGACTTTTTAACAGGAGAATATGATATGTAAAGAGGTGGCACTAAAAAATTTTAACAGAGACCAATTTCTTAAAGTTTCTCGTCCAAATTTCCGACTTTTTAACAGGAGAATATGATATGTAAAGAGGTGGCACTAAAAATTTTAACAGAGGGCCAATTCTTAAAGTTTCTTAAAATTTCTCGCCCAAATTTCCGACTTTTTAACAGGAGAATATGATATGTAAAGAGGTGGCACTAAAAATTTTAACAGATGCCCAATTCTTAAAGTTTCTTAAAATTTCTCGCCCAAATTTCCGACTTTTTAACAGGAGAATATGATATGTAAAGAGGTGGCACTAAAAATTTTAACAGAGGGCCAATTCTTAAAGTTTCTTAAAATTTCTCGCCCAAATTTCCGACTTTTTAACAGGAGAATATGATTTGTAAAGAGGTGGCACTAAAAATTTTAACAGAGACCAATTTCTTAAAGTTTCTCGTCCAAATTTCCGACTTTTTAACAGGAGAATATGATAAGTAAAGAGGTGGCACTAAAAATTTTAACAGAGGGCCAATTCTTAAAGTTTCTTAAAATTTCTCGCCCAAATTTCCGACTTTTTAACAGGAGAATATGATATGTAAAGAGGTGGCACTAAAAATTTTAACAGAGGGCCAATTCTTAAAGTTTCTTAAAATTTCTCGCCCAAATTTCCGACTTTTTAACAGGAGAATATGATATGTAAAGAGGTGGCACTAAAAATTTTAACAGAGACCAATTTCTTAAAGTTTCTCGTCCAAATTTCCGACTTTTTAACAGGAGAATATGATATGTAAAGAGGTGGCACTAAAAATTTTAACAGAGGGCCAATTCTTAAAGTTTCTTAAAATTTCTCGCCCAAATTTCCGACTTTTTAACAGGAGAATATGATATGTAAAGAGGTGGCACTAAAAATTTTAACAGAGGGCCAATTCTTAAAGTTTCTCGCCCATATTTCCGACTTTTTAACAGGAGAATATGATATGTAAAGAGGTGGCACTAAAAATTTTAACAGAGGGCCAATTCTTAAAGTTTCTTAAAATTTCTCGCCCAAATTTCCGACTTTTTAACAGGAGAATATGATATGTAAAGAGGTGGCACTAAAAATTTTAACAGAGGGCCAATTCTTAAAGTTTCTTAAAATTTCTCGCCCAAATTTCCGACTTTTTAACAGGAGAATATGATATGTAAAGAGGTGGCACTAAAAAATTTTAACAGAGACCAATTTCTTAAAGTTTCTCGTCCAAATTTCCGACTTTTTAACAGGAGAATATGATATGTAAAGAGGTGGCACTAAAAATTTTAACAGAGGGCCAATTCTTAAAGTTTCTTAAAATTTCTCGCCCAAATTTCCGACTTTTTAACAGGAGAATATGATATGTAAAGAGGTGGCACTAAAAATTTTAACAGATGCCCAATTCTTAAAGTTTCTTAAAATTTCTCGCCCAAATTTCCGACTTTTTAACAGGAGAATATGATATGTAAAGAGGTGGCACTAAAAATTTTAACAGAGACCAATTTCTTAAAGTTTCTCGTCCAAATTTTCAACTTTTTAACAGGAGAATATGATACGTAAAGAGGTGGCACTAAAAATTTTAACAGAGGGCCAATTCTTAAAGTTTCTTAAAATTTCTCGCCCAAATTTCCGACTTTTTAACAGGAGAATATGATATGTAAAGAGGTGGCACTAAAAATTTTAACAGAGGGCCAATTCTTAAAGTTTCTTAAAATTTCTCGCCCAAATTTCCGACTTTTTAACAGGAGAATATGATATGTAAAGAGGTGGCATTAAAAAATTTTAACAGAGACCAATTTCTTAAAGTTTCTCGTCCAAATTTCCGACTTTTTAACAGGAGAATATGATATGTAAAGAGGTGGCACTAAAAATTTTAACAGAGGGCCAATTCTTAAAGTTTCTTAAAATTTCTCGCCCAAATTTCCGACTTTTTAACAGGAGAATATGATATGTAAAGAGGTGGCACTAAAAATTTTAACAGAGGCCCAATTCTTAAAGTTTCTTAAAATTTCTCGCCCAAATTTCCGACTTTTTAACAGGAGAATATGATATGTAAAGAGGTGGCACTAAAAATTTTAACAGATGCCCAATTCTTAAAGTTTCTTAAAATTTCTCGCCCAAATTTCCGACTTTTTAACAGGAGAATATGATATGTAAAGAGGTGGCACTAAAAATTTTAACAGAGACCAATTTCTTAAAGTTTCTCGTCCAAATTTCCGACTTTTTAACAGGAGAATATGATATGTAAAGAGGTGGCACTAAAAATTTTAACAGAGGGCCAATTCTTAAAGTTTCTTAAAATTTCTCGCCCAAATTTCCGACTTTTTAACAGGAGAATATGATATGTAAAGAGGTGGCACTAAAAATTTTAACAGAGACCAATTTCTTAAAGTTTCTCGTCCAAATTTCCGACTTTTTAACAGGAGAATATGATATGTAAAGAGGTGGCACTAAAAATTTTAACAGAGGGCCAATTCTTAAAGTTTCTTAAAATTTCTCGCCCAAATTTCCGACTTTTTAACAGGAGAATATGATATGTAAAGAGGTGGCACTAAAAATTTTAACAGATGCCCAATTCTTAAAGTTTCTTAAAATTTCTCGCCCATATTTCCGACTTTTTAACAGGAGAATATGATATGTAAAGAGGTGGCACTAAAAATTTTAACAGAGACCAATTTCTTAAAGTTTCTCGTCCAAATTTTCAACTTTTTAACAGGAGAATATGATACGTAAAGAGGTGGCACTAAAAATTTTAACAGAGGGCCAATTCTTAAAGTTTCTTAAAATTTCTCGCCCAAATTTCCGACTTTTTAACAGGAGAATATGATATGTAAAGAGGTGGCACTAAAAATTTTAACAGAGGGCCAATTCTTAAAGTTTCTTAAAATTTCTCGCCCAAATTTCCGACTTTTTAACAGGAGAATATGATATGTAAAGAGGTGGCATTAAAAATTTTAACAGAGACCAATTTCTTAAAGTTTCTCGTCCAAATTTTCAACTTTTTAACAGGAGAATATGATATGTAAAGAGGTGGCACTAAAAATTTTAACAGAGACCAATTTCTTAAAGTTTCTCGTCCAAATTTTCCACTTTTTAACAGGAGAATATGATACGTAAAGAGGTGGCACTAAAAATTTTAACAGAGGGCCAATTCTTAAAGTTTCTTAAAATTTCTCGCCCAAATTTCCGACTTTTAACAGGAGAATATGATATGTAAAGAGGTGGCACTAAAAATTTTAACAGAGGCCCAATTCTTAAAGTTTCTTAAAATTTCTCGCCCAAATTTCCGACTTTTTAACAGGAGAATATGATATGTAAAGAGGTGGCACTAAAAATTTTAACAGATGCCCAATTCTTAAAGTTTCTTAAAATTTCTCGCCCAAATTTCCGACTTTTTAACAGGAGAATATGATATGTAAAGAGGTGGCACTAAAAATTTTAACAGAGACCAATTTCTTAAAGTTTCTCGTCCAAATTTCCGACTTTTTAACAGGAGAATATGATAAGTAAAGAGGTGGCACTAAAAATTTTAACAGAGGGCCAATTCTTAAAGTTTCTTAAAATTTCTCGCCCAAATTTCCGACTTTTTAACAGGAGAATATGATATGTAAAGAGGTGGCACTAAAAATTTTAACAGAGGGCCAATTCTTAAAGTTTCTTAAAATTTCTCGCCCAAATTTCCGACTTTTTAACAGGAGAATATGATATGTAAAGAGGTGGCATTAAAAATTTTAACAGAGACCAATTTCTTAAAGTTTCTCGTCCAAATTTTCAACTTTTTAACAGGAGAATATGATACGTAAAGAGGTGGCACTAAAAATTTTAACAGAGGGCCAATTCTTAAAGTTTCTTAAAATTTCTCGCCCAAATTTCCGACTTTTTAACAGGAGAATATGATATGTAAAGAGGTGGCACTTAAAATTTTAACAGAGTGCCAATTCTTAAAGTTTCTTAAAATTTCTCGCCCAAATTTCCGACTTTTTAACAGGAGAATATGATATGTAAAGAGGTGGCACTAAAAATTTTAACAGAGGGCCAATTCTTAAAGTTTCTTAAAATTTCTCGCCCAAATTTCCGACTTTTTAACAGGAGAATATGATATGTAAAGAGGTGGCATTAAAAAATTTTAACAGAGACCAATTTCTTAAAGTTTCTCGTCCAAATTTCCGACTTTTTAACAGGAGAATATGATAAGTAAAGAGGTGGCACTAAAAAATTTTAACAGAGACCAATTTCTTAAAGTTTCTCGTCCAAATTTTCCACTTTTTAACAGGAGAATATGATATGTAAAGAGGTGGCACTAAAAATTTTAACAGAGGGCCAATTCTTAAAGTTTCTTAAAATTTCTCGCCCAAATTTCCGACTTTTTAACAGGAGAATATGATATGTAAAGAGGTGGCATTAAAAATTTTAACAGAGACCAATTTCTTAAAGTTTCTCGTCCAAATTTCCGACTTTTTAACAGGAGAATATGATAAGTAAAGAGGTGGCACTAAAAATTTTAACAGAGACCAATTTCTTAAAGTTTCTCGTCCAAATTTTCCACTTTTTAACAGGAGAATATGATATGTAAAGAGGTGGCATTAAAAATTTTAACAGAGACCAATTTCTTAAAGTTTCTCGCCCAAATTTCCGACTTTTTAACAGGAGAATATGATATGTAAAGAGGTGGCACTAAAAATTTTAACAGAGGGCCAATTCTTAAAGTTTCTTAAAATTTCTCGTCCAAATTTCCGACTTTTTAACAGGAGAATATGATATGTAAAGAGGTGGCACTAAAAAATTTTAACAGAGACCAATTTCTTAAAGTTTCTCGTCCAAATTTCCGACTTTTTAACAGGAGAATATGATGTTTATGTAGGTGGCACTAAAAATTTCTCGCAGATATCGATCTTGCTGTATTTGTGGTCCAAATTTTCCGTTTTTTAACAGGAGATTATGATGTATGTGTTGGTGTCACTTAAAATTTCTCGCAGGCATCGATCTTGCAGTATTTGTGGTCCAAATTTTCGTTTTTTTAACGATTTGTGTTGGCGAAGTTACGGTTTGTGTTGTTATGATTTTTAATAGTATTTCATTTGCTAAAAATATTAATGCTCTTATAATTAATTTTTATTTATTATGTTATTGTAATTAGTACTTCATATTTTAGAGGAATTAATTTTATGAAATAGTGAAATATTTTATTGTATTTATTTTATTATTATATTTATTTTATATTTATTTTATGGGATTTTTTTTAAATTTTAGTATTTTGATTATTTTTTGATTTTAATCGGAAAAAGGGAATATGTGGAATTTATATTGATAGAGGATGTATTGATGGGTATAGAATATAAAAAGAATATATATAAAGAAAAATAAATAGCTTTATTGTATAAGTGTTTGTACATGTAGTAATATATCTTATATTTTATACATAACCTTATATTACATATATCTTATACATAAATATACTAGACAAAATCAACATTCATATGTATATATATTTTATATCATAAAATTTTATGTTCATATGTATTATATTTTATAATTTAAAATATATATATACATATGATGAAATTTTTCTTATAAAATTTTTATAATAAAATAATGTCTTATTAATTGAAAAGTTTACAATACATTTAATAATTATTAGCATTTAGACACAAATATATTTAAGAATAAAATTCTATAAAATCAAAGATACACATTAGAGTAATTTTCATTCTTAATAATTTTTCAAAGTTTTATTCTCAAATATATTCGTGCTATTACAATTAAAAATAACAAAATCTTATTTCATATTCTTATTCTTACATTCTAATATACATTATATATACATTTTCTTAATTATTTCTTAATTACTTATATTTTAATTTATTTCATTTCACTTCACTTCACTTCACTTCACTTCACTTCTGAATTGGCATCACAGGTGATTTCTCGATAATACAGCGTCTTTTCTCTCGCACGATGTGTCAATTATCATTCATAATAACACGAAGGGATATTCAAATCGTTCATTATTTAAAGGCTGACAACGACGGCGGTTTATTCGGCATTAAACAAGCAGTTTTGATTAATTATCATTTTGCCAGCTCGAATTTCCATGCGGGAATGGAATTAATTATTCGCTAGATTGTTCATCGATAATGCGCATTCGAATTTTTAACTCCTTTGCACAGGGGATGGGTATTTTCATCCAGAAACGCATTAATGTTTTGTTTTTCGGGGTAATGGCAATAATTTGCAAATAATTTCGCCGATGAAAATGTTCGCAACACATTTTTCTTTTTTTTTTTCTTTTTTTTTTCCAATAGACAATCAGTTTTAAAGATTTGTGCTTTTTCCATTACGTGTCTCTCTTTTGATGCACGTTTGAGCGAAGATATCAAGATTCGATGATATTTATGATAAATTAATTAATTTTACATATTGTATAATATATTAATGAAATGAAATAGTGTATTGGATTATTGGAATAATTTGCAAGCTAGTTTGTATATTAATTAGATACGAATCCATCTATTGTATCAAAAACAAATTAAAATGTTTAATTTATAAAATTCCTTTATTTTGCAATATCCAGCATCCTGCAATCATTAATCAAATAAATTTTAGTTAAAAATACAATACAATTATAAACATTTCAACATATGTTAAATAAAAAATACTCTAAAAATATTTTTCTTACCAGGAACAATTATCTAAATACAGTCGTAAATAATTTTTCCTCTACAATTCTTATTCCTTTAACGTATCATCTATGGTAATAACAAATCCATGACAAATTTGCGTTAAATTCCCAATACTGATAAATATTCAATGTATTATGTATTGTGTACTGCATACTGGATAGAAACTGAAACACAAAACGTTTCTTTACAAAAACTCACCCTTGCATGATTCACCATTTATCATGCACATTATATTCATGGTACGCCAGAACACGAGGCAATGAAATCGCATTCTGGATGACGATAGATAGCCGTACACTGCCTGGGAGACGAAGCGACGCTGCGCAGGTGGTTGGTCTACGACCCCCGTCAGAGGGTGCAAGGATGGAGGTTCGCCTCGTACATGCTGCTGCACTCGAACGCGCTCCACCTTGCGTTGAACGTGGTCATCCAGCTGGTGTTGGCCACCCCTCTCGAGGTGAGTTAATCAGACTAATTGCCTACCTTTGGCTGGCCACCCTTTACGGTGACCTCCTGCAATGTGTATCCTTCGGGCAGACCGATCGATCCGTGTCCATTGAATTCAAAAATGATTTCCTTCTTTGAAATTTCTTTTTCCTTATTTTATGATATTAGCTAGATTAAAAACGCCGTCAGAATTGCGTGGATTTTCCAATGGACCTAGATTTATATATATAGATACTTACGTCTCTCTTTGTAAAATCTGTATATATTTGTATTGTTCTTGAATTTATTATAACGTAAAATTGGAATTTTTTAGTAATCTGTAATAATTCTCACATTAATTTCTTTCGATATCCTTCAATTTTTCTTTTCATCGTCTTTGGTTCTTTTAATTGAAATTTTTATGGAAAGACGAAGAATTCTATTTTTATTTGTATTAACGAAGCATTCTGTGTTCAACTATTTATTACAAGAAATTCTTCTAACGGCATGGGAAATGTATGGGAGGAAAGAAATTATCGATGATCATAGGTGGAACAGGGTCGAATAGGAGTGGCAACCATCTATTTAGGAGGTGGCGTTTGCGGTGCACTTGGGGCATCCCTTCTTCAACCAAGCCTCTTCTTGGTTGGTGCCTCGGCAGGTGTATATGCCTTACTTACCAGCCATCTTGCACATCTTTATTTGGTAAGAAATATTGTTAATTATCATTATGATATTGTGAAACATGCTTGATTCAACATCTTCTCAAAATTGTAAAATTATTATTATATATATAACAAATTTTTTTCTTTATTTATATGATTTTCAGGTAATTTAACTTTCTCTTTTATTGCTCTTTTAAAACATTTTTCCAAGACATTCATCATTCAACTCAAATTTTCTCTAAATTCTTCCAGAATTTTTCTTGCATAAAAAATTTAAAAAATTGTTAATTTTGTTTAATTTAATTAATTCCTTAAAAACTTCTTCCTTAAGAATTTCAATCCAATTTCATTCGTTCGTTCACAAAACTCATAAACCATTGAATAACAAAATCCATCTATGTATCCATCTATGTTTCCAGTGTCATGGAGAGCTCCGTTATGCCGGCTGGCGGCTAGGCGCGGTACTACTCTTAGCCAGTGCGGACGTTGCTTCTCTGCCAATCCCAGCCCTTCTAGGTTGTGGTCGAGTCGGTTGGGCCGCGCACGTAGCTGGTGCACTGGCAGGACCTCTCTTGGGGCTGGCTGTGTTCCCAAACCAGAGCAAAAAGGACGCAAGGGGACGAAGATTCGTCAGATTCGTTCGACTCTTATCCGCCATTAGCGTGATGCTCCTCGTCGTAGGCGCCATCTTGGGCAACATCTACCTGATCGCCCTTCCACAACTGAGGAAGCCATCCTGACAGAGGATCGAGCTGCTCGTCAAGCTCTGCAGACGATCCTTCCTTATCGTCAAGATCAGGGAAGCCGCCGAGAGCGTTTTCGAGTAGGTCCTTCTCAATTTTATCTCTTTGGAATGGGAATATTTGCCACGCTACTTGGACCCAGGGAGAAAATTGGAATCGTGTGAAATTGTGGGAAGAAAGATTCGACGATGAAATCTGAGATATGAATCTTTGAATCTCGAAGATTGGAAATATTGTGGATTATTAATAAATAAGGAAATTTTTTACAAGTGTGAATCGGTTAGAAGTGACATGGTGCTGATGGAAATGATCGAGAAGAAAGATTTTGGAATTGTATGGAATAAGAAATTAATTTATAAATTGAACTTGGAAGAAATCTTGGAAAAATAAAATATTGAAAAGAGTTGTATAACTTGAACTTTGAGAATAAACAGTAATGAATAAACGATGTGCATTTAATTGTAAAAAGGAAAGACATTCTGAAAAATTAGAAGAAACACGAAGAAAAGATAGTGTCCCTGAAAAATCCATTGATTTTCACTGCTTACAAAAAAACTGCCACAAGAGAACCATCCATCAAGCAAACAATTTCTCCCTCTCGAAAGAAGATAGTAATAAAAATGGAAAAAAACAAGATCAATCGATCAACCAAAAAAAAAGAGAAAGGAGAAGAGACATGAGAGGAACCTAAGCGATTCTTACCGAAAAAAAGGAAACAAAAGAAAATTGGCTGGTAGAATTCCAGGTAGCTGGATCGAAGTTTCTTTAAGTGTATCGACAGGAATGATCGAGAATCTCTTTTTCGAGAGAACCACAACACCATCGTGTCCACGTTTTTAAAATATCTCCTTTAAAAGATTTGATTCTTTTTATCTTTACTTTGTGATGTCTTCGATTCGAAAAGAGAAATCTATGTTGGCCAAACTGTCTCTAATAGCGAGATTACAGTGATTTGTGACGGTGTTTTTTCAAACTCTGACGAATCGTCGTCGTTCAAACGACGAATGGACACTTACGAACCGTATAAATTGCTTGCTGGACCGCGATTATTTTGTCAATACGATCGATAAAGATGATTTTGATAGATAGAAATGGTGACTGAAGAAGTTTGACTACGTACGATATTTATATGTACTTCTGGTGTATGAAAAGAAGGAATTGAAAGAACTCGATCGACAGGAACTTTTGATTGTAGTTTTGTGAAACAGAGAATCGAAAGAAGAAGTTGAATTGTGCAATGATCTGATCAGCTATTTAAATGAACGTTCAGTGAATGGACAGAGAAATGAGTGCGGAAGTTAAAGAAACTGGATTATTTGAAAAAATAGATTTGGTATTCTGGCCAAAAGTTTGGAATTACCAAGTCCCTTAAGAAATTGAAAAAGAGAATCGACTTAAGAATTTTATTATATGAAAATTCTTCGAAAGCCTTTAAAGAAGTAAAGAAAATTGCTATTGATACACGTAATTGCATAATTTTCAATTTAATTCAATGTAGGAGAGTGATTTTAAATTTTTGGCCTTAACTTTCGATGATTGAAGAAAAAGGATTTTAAAAGCAAAAGTTAGACTCTTGAAGGATCCTCTAATGGATCCACGTACTTATTTGCTGAGCATTCGAAGAAAACTTAAAAGTTTCTTCTTTTTCAAACGAAGGAAGTGTTAAAAAAAAGTGTCGAGAAAATCGAAGAAATTGGTCTGTTTAATAATGATCGAACTAGAATTGTTGAGTGTACTGATAAAAAAGAGAGAGATCAAAGATTTGAGACTTTGAAGAATGCTTTCTCATGAAACAAGTGGATGATGAAAACTGATGTAACAAAGTTGGAAAAACGTTAAATGGTCAGGATGATTTTGTTGTTGAATCGAAACGTTCGGAACAATGACAGAAAAGAATTGATAGCGAACGATGTCGATCGACGAGATAATTGTTGAAGTGACGAGTGTACAATCGACTAGTAGTAAGCCTGAAATCCGTTGATTGGTAAAATATCGCTAGGCCGTTGTCCCTGATTGTGTGAAAACTGATGAACAGAAGAGATATAATAGTCTCTTTTTCTTTTTCCAAGTTTTTTGTAATTTATTTCATTCAATAATTTTCCTCATTTTCTAATATCTTTCTATCATTGAAAAATTATTATTTCAATTAAAAAATAACTATTGTTATCAATTAATAGTCTATATACAATATTTATATAAAGAGTATTAACATCTTATAATTTTAATGTAATTCTTAATGCCTTAGCAATTTTTAAATTTGATTTCTTCTTCTAAATTAAAACACTCTGTACATAACATTCAACTATAGATATAAATATTAACAAACATTTTCTTAGTTCCATATATTATATTTCAATACCGTTCAATTTTATTATAACTTTTAATTCTTAAATTCTTTTAAATTATCACATTGAAAAAAAAGAAACGAACTTCGGTTCATTCGATTCTCCACAAATTCAGGAACATTAATTAATAAGAACGTTCTAAAATAATTCTTTGCTATAGATTACCAATTAAAATAAGGATAAGTATTCGATATTTAATGGCGACTGCAAACGACGAATTCCTCTCATCGCTCGCTTCTTTCCTCCAACTGATCCCATGGATGAAATCTGACAAAAATTGGACGAGAAATGCATTTTCAGAATCGACACAACGATGCTTCCTTGGTCGAGGTGGATGGTCGTCGACATCGAGGACGTCGTTGTCGTCGAAGATGACGCGTGAGAACGACCTGATTTCCTTCTGAAAAATCGTACGACTACCTTTTATCAATTTTATGCGTCTCCTATAATACTTTTAGTATTATATAGTTCAATTTTTGCATGGTGGAATGGATTTTATGAATCGTTTCGATTTGAATTTCGATTTGCGTGTATTGGAAATTTTAATATTTTTATTAAATTTAATTCGAGTGGGAATATCGTACGATTTTTGGATATTTGATATTTAATCTTTTGCGCTCTGATTCTTTATCGATTTGTATCAAGTCATGATAAGAGTGATTTTATAGATATTTTATTTTATATTTAAAATATGGGATGAAAATTTCTTTTCCAAAAATGTCGATGCCTAAATTTTGTATTTCTATAAATTAAGGAATGATTTTTTCTAAAAAATAGGAAAACGAAACCAATATCTCTGAAAAGGGGATCAAAATTAATTTTTAAAACACTGCCAATATTATTCCGTCCTTTTACAATACAGCTCCAATAAAGTAGACAGATTTTTCCACCATTGTATCATCAAATTTTTATATCTTCATATCTTGTTATTATAAATATCCTTCACATTGAATATTTCCTTTATTATTTATCAATTTCCATATCCCATACATATCTTCCATATTGTTTTCTCTATATATAACGTTCTTCTTTCACAGAATATTCTCCATTTTCATATTTTAAAAGTTACTATATATATTTTCTCTTCCAGATATACAATTTTTCCTTTCCCATACAATATTGTTGCACGTCCATGTTCTCTCTTCGCATGTACAGAATTTTTCATTAAACCAACCCTTCTGATTTTCATAATTTATCATCATGGATATTTTTATCAGAGGGACAGGTTCATTTTCATTTTTTGATTGTATCCAAATTTTTGACATTCAAATTCATGACGCGCGTATTCCCCCTTTATCCAATATAACGGTGAATAGAAAGAAAAAAGGGTAAGGGAATGAAAAGAAGGATGAGTGAAAAGAAAGAAAAATGGCATGTCGTCCAGGGCCTGCTAATGGACTCATTAGCAAGCCTCCCCAAGAGAGATTCTTGCCCCAGACGTGGTGGAGGTGAAATTCACGCTCCACTGGCGTCTCGGAGGACATATTCGCATGAACAGGATGATTAGGCGAGAACTTGCGAGAATTGCTGTGTTGCTACGAATTCCTCTGGCGGTGAATGCGGGAGGGCCACCGCAATGGAATTTCTCAATTGAGCATTCTAAACTTCTATCGTTTCAAAAGTTCGTAGTTCTGATGGTAACTCGTTTGGAAAGATTTTTATTTCAATTCTTAATCTAATTCTTAATGTAAATGAAACGAATTAGAAAAATATAATGGTTAAATTATCAAATACCGTTATATTGCAGCAAATTCTTTTCACCAATTCTTTTTTCATCCCCTGCAATGTGAAATGATATAAATATAATACGACATTAATCGAACAAGGAAACATAAACATGACTTACTGATTCCTATTTCCTGGGGTACCAACTTAAAATAAAATATCAATAAAGATCAAGAGCGCAAAGAGTTGTTGTATTCAGAGATCGTTGTGTTAATTCCACAAAATCACTCGTATTATTCGGGTCCATGGAAGAAACATCGAAAGACATGGAATTTAATTGTAGTAAATCGAAAAATTTTCCAAGAAACGCGAGGTGTTGGCGTACACAAACGTGGCTGGAATTTCGATCGCGATCTTTTTCCACCCTCTAATCGTGCATCTCCTCTGTCCACGCCAAATAAGAGAAAGAGAGAAAGATGAGAATGAATAGAAGGAGAAAGAGGAGGAGAAGAAGGAATTAAAGTTCTGCGTCGCCTGCACCCTCTTGTATTTACGACGTCACACCTTTAGTTCTAAGCTGAAAGTGTCTTTTCCGCGACTCTCGCTCCGAACGATTTCGATGAGAATTTAACCCCTTGCCTCGTGATATCGGGTCACGTTCGCGGACCAAGGAAGGAATTATGATTTTGCTTCGATAAAGAAAAGGAAAGGAACGCTTAAAAGAAGATCTTTTTTTATTGTGAAATATAATATCGTTTATGAGTAGTTTCTTTTTTCTTTTTTGTATTAAAGATTTGGATTTGTTGCTGTAGGATTTAGAAGGTAAAGCAAAAGATGTTTCAGAGTAGAGAAAAAATTTTGGTGATACGATTTTTGAGGTTTAAGAAAATATATATAAATTAGGTTACAAGGGGTTAAGTAAAAAGAAAAGAGGAGGGAAAAGGCAAGGGATTGAAGGACACTTAAGATTGCACTTTAATTGGTTAAAGTGATCCTAGATAATTTTTTTTTCTTTTGAATAAAAGTTGTATAATATTTTTTTGTTTTGTTTATTAGAAAACAAGAACACTTGTTGTTCTAACGTCAGTGCAATGTACGATAATGCAATTGTACAGTGATAAGAAAATAAGAGTTAAGAGTAGATAGAATAAAATTATTGATGTTATATAGAGGCTTGGAAAGAAACGATTTCCGATTATCTGTCGAAAATAAAATTGTTACGTTTGATGAAATGGAATTTTTGAATTGGCGATCGAATGATTGTTGTACAATGGAAGAAAGTAATTAAGTATCGTAATGTAAATGGGTTGATCGATTAACGTGTATGCGTGATAAAAGAGAAAAGAGAGAGAGAGAGAGAGAAATATCAAAAGAAGAAAAATTATTATATATAATCTTTAGAAATTCGAATCTTTTAATAAGAATATTTAATATTCATTTAATTACCAATTAACATGTGATAAGACAAATAAGAAAATGATATAATTGAATGCTCGAATTTTTAATTAACAAACATTGGTTGTAAACCAATTATTATTATTATTAATATATTGTGCAATGGAAAAATGAATTAAAGATAGAACTTGAGGATTGAGAGATGAGAAATGCTATTTAAAAAAAACCGCTCTTTCTTGGATTCTTTTCTCAAGATTTTTCAAAATCTCGAATCGCAGATTCTCGAGAATTTTCAGCTCAAAATTAATGCAATTTTGATGAAAAAGAAAAAAAAATCGGAAGTCGATGAATGCGTGCGAAGAGATTTTTCGTATAGAGAAGAAAATTTTAATCAATAGCCAATTTTAGTTTAGATAATTTTGGTAGACGCTCGTTAAGAATTTACGAATGCATGAACCTTTTTGAATATTAAGGAAGTATGAATGGTGAAAAAGAAATCCGAGTTTCAGGGGTGAAGAATTTTTTCCAAAGAGCCAACAATCTAGAAAATTGTCTCTTTGGTTGAATCGCGACGAAGGCATTAACCATGCTGCCAAATACAAGAAAAGAATACATTTACAATTGTACGTAGGAATTAATCGATAGATAGGAAAGTAGTGCCGTATCGTGTTCCGATTACTCACAAATCTTGGAAAGAACTTTTTCCCTTAATTTTTTGACAATAAATCGTCAAATGATTTTTTTTTTTAATACAAAAAAAAGGCTTTGTCAGACAATAAGAACTATCTATCTAAAATTTTGATTTTTCTTCGTCGAGAAAATTACTTTTTGAACGAGGAAAAAAAAAGAAAGATTTTTAGAAATAATTCTTTGTTTATTTAAGATGGATTCTGAAAGTAGAATTTGTAAATTTTCGAGAGATAAATATAATCGAAGAAAAATTCTTAATTCTTTTACTTTTTTTTTAAATAAATTCAAATTTCTCGAGGAGAAGAAGAAGAGTAGTTTAAAATTTTAGAATTAAACATCAACATTTAAAGAAATATATATCTTTCTTACCTCTGATATTTCTAAATCGATTTGTGGGGAATTCGAACGAAAAAAAAAATGTGTTCTCTCCGGCAATTTAGTCGATCATCGTACCTACTTGTTTAACGATATTAATACACACTTACAAAGTTATATATATATATAATATATATATATATATACATATATATATATATATATAATATATATATATATATACATACATCTACCAAAAACACGTGGCGAACTGGCTGTGATTATGTTAGTGTTATGAACTCAATAAAATATAATATCGTCGACACGATTAATAATAATGATGAACACGGAATATATCTGTAAATACCGACTAATTGGATATAAATATAAATACGATTATATACGCTGTGATTTGATCACGGGCCATATTTAAATGGAGAGTTTGTCACCTCTCCAACTGTGTATCAAAACAATCGATTGCCTGCAATAAAGTCGAAATCATACCATGGTTTCTGTAATCCCATTGCCTTTTACCTTTAACAAACGCATGGAACCTCGACAAATTTCATGGTTAATTTCTTATCATTGAATAAATTGAAATTGATCTACCATTCACCTCACAATTGAGCAATTAATCCTTCCATCTATGATTCTAAAATCTTTATGTATTATCCAAGTTTCGATTTTAATAAAATTATAACTTGAAAGTTTAGATTAACAGCAGATAACAGCAAATAATTCGAAAATTATCTTAATAAAAATTTTTAATAATAAAACAACTATTCTAAGAAGAAAAGTTAAAGAAGAATCAACGAAAAGGTAAGATTCTTTATATATAAAAAATCATAGGAGAGAAAAAAATATAATATTATATTTTTAAAGTATAAAATAAGAAAAATAATAAAAATCAATTATTATTACACATTTCGTAATTCATTTTCTAAATTTTTAAACTACAAACAATTTTTATGATGCATGAATCCCTATTCCACAAAGATTTCATAAACAAACTTATATTCTGATTCATTTTCTCCTAAAACATGAAAAAAAAAAAGGAGTAACAAAAGAATAATAACCAACATGAATTCCGTAAACGTTTATTACGACAATCGTACAATAAAACGTATAGTACAAGCCTCTGTGCGGCATTCAGCGCGAATTTACGGCCTTGCTAACGCGATACAGAAACGATTACGCTTACCCGTGATCCATTTCCGGCACGGTGTCCCCCTGCAACTCTTAAAACGAGAAAGAAAAACGAGAAAAAACGAGAGGAACGGAAAAAAAGGAAAGAGAAGACGTTTCGCCGAGGAATCGTTGTACCAATTCGATTACAATATCGACTTATTCTTCATTGATTACGTTAAGATTAATTACTGGCTACGCTTACGATCTAAATAATAGCAATGTGATCATAGCACCACGTTGTAAGAATCACAATATTATAATTAATTGTATTTACGCAGTATACGGGATCTGGTTGATAAAAAAAAATAACATACAGGATTAAGTGTATCTATGGAGGACGCGATGCCACTGATACACGTTATGAAATTGAAATAAATAGAATTATTTGGCAATTGTTCCGAGATGCAAATTTTCCTATTCGAATTTTTATTTTATCGGAGGAATATAGAATGAATTTATTTAAATCGAGTTTTCGAAACTCTGAACTGTAACAAATCAGCCTGTAAAATTGATATAAGTAACATCATTTCAGAAATAATTATATCTATCGCATTAAGTCCTATTAAAATTATGAAAACTTTAAATCGCTATAATTTTGAAGATAATGATTTCCGATCAATAATAAAAGATCATTAGAAATTAGGATCCTTGCCCTTTAAAATGCTTTTTAATTTATCTCGATACGACTTTCGGTTCCCGAGATATCGTCGTGTAAAGAAAAAGGTAATTTTCAATATTCTGTTATCTCCGTCTTTGTCTCTACTCGGAACTCTCGTTCGCACTTCGTTTCACTGACCTATCCCAAACTCCAAACAAATAATAGATGCGATTCCTGGAAAAAATATAGGTCACTGTGCCACGAACACATTCGTAAACTTTACACTGGCTTAAATACAAACATTATGGATACTTTGAGTTCTTATATCTCGGCAACCGATCGAGATATTTGGATGAATCAAAAAGCAAATTCAATAGCACGGTTTCCTCTATTTTCTGAATGCGTTTTGATAATAAAATTTTTAATTTCTACTCATACTTTTTATATAAATATTTCACTAAATAAGATTTTTGATAAAATGTAGATCTTATTCCTGTAATATAAAATATATAAGGACGTAATTTAAGTTTCACACAATATAATATTTTTCGTATATTAAATATTAATACGTTTTATTTATTTTCGATAAAAATTTGTAATTCAAAAAAAAATTGTAACGATTTTATTTTATGAAATATTACAAGATGAATCCACGGAATCTCGTGAACGGCTTAATAGCTTTATCGTGCGCCACTTAATCAAATGAATTAAATCACGCGAATAAATCAAAACGAAACACCGACCAATAGCAGGTTAATTCCTAAAGCAGAGGAACGGAACTCGAAATGGCAACTTCTGCCTTTATTCTTACGGAGCATGAAATTGTTATCCTTTGCAATTACATCCTGATCGATTTTTGCAAATCTTGTGGATTTTTTCCAGACCAAAAGCTTAATAAGACTTAACGGTGAAAAAATGTTCCATCTTCTTTTTTTGAAGGAACTTTTGCCATAAAATATAATTGAAAAATCGTTTTCTCTGAATCCTCAATGATCTTTCTCTGAATCAATAATAATTGATAGAAATAATTTCACAATCGAGATGTTAATTAGAATATTGATAAAAAAATTTATAAAAGATTGAAAATTTTGTAATAATATTTAACTATATTGTTATAAGATGCTTAATTAATGCTGATATATAATTGTTTGCGTGCACGAAATGAAATTTTCACATATAAATCCTAATTAAGAATATTTTACTTAGAAATATTATGATTGCATAGTTCTGAAATTATAATATATAGTGGAAGAGGAATTTAGAATCTCGGAACGTGCCTGAAAATCTTGTCAACTGCTTAAGAATTTCCATCGTGGCATCACCCTCCAACAAGCTAATTCGCTGAACAAAACAGATTCGAGGAATTAACACATTCACTTTACTCAATCTAAATATAAAGCCTTCTTTTGTTTGATAAATATGCTCGGTTGTGAATAAAAAGAAATAATAATAATAAAGTAAAATGAAAAACAAATAAATTGCAATATCATTAATCAAATTTAAATTTAAGATTGGAATTTGATTCAAAAAATTAAATAAAAACATGATATCCAATCGTATAGTTTAAATGATAAATGATGCAAGTGTCAGAAAAAGAAAAATTTTACTTTTTTTAAGAGGAAAAATGGTACAATGAATCTTTTTTCAAATATAAGTTCAGAAAATTCTATGTTTATCATATTTGCACTATTTGCGTTTATTATACTTTTTATTAATTATTAATGTTATCTTTGAAATATACAAATTTTTCTATTAAAATTCATCTCTCAATATTTTTCAATTAATAAAATATTTTGTCACTTATATGAGTTTTTCTTCAATTTCTTTAATAATTTCCTGTTTACTGAAAATCTTTATATCTTTTACATAATTTCTCATTTCAACATAATAACCATAAAAGATTATTCCAAACTTATTCTTTCACTTACCTTCTTCCAATTTTCCAAATTTATCTCTTTCAATTCCAAAAATTCTCTCAGATAAAGTATTAATCAACGTATTAGAATTATAATACAATATACCAGCACTCTATCTAAAGATCCATTCAATTCTAAATCGTTAGAGATCGTCAATCAATTATCTCAAGATTTTCCTCCGGAAACGCATCGAGCAGCAGTGAATCTATTAACTCGAACGAACCTAATTGCAAGGAAAACAGGTTGCCCGAGCACGGGCAACCTCGATCAACACTTGAGCTGCTTACACTGCACCCCAATCTCCGTGCACCTGCACTCCAAACAAGGTCCAGACAGCTCGGTGATGATCCTTCCAACGCGGTACATTCTTCCATAGATATTACATCCAGCCAGTTTCAATAAACTCGTCACCGACATTGGAATTTCGTTCTCTATAATTTTCGTTACACTCTCTGTGAAATCTTCCATCTTTTCACTAGCCTTGGAAAACTTCTTTTCCTCTCCTGGCTTCTGATTGATAATGGTAGCCGACCTACTAGTCGTCGATATTTCTTTTGTCTTCGTATCTTTGCTACTGTGATCGTTAGGATCCTCGAGATTTAGATCAGATTCAGAAGATCTGCTGGTAGTAGAATAAAATTTAGAATCGTTCACTTTTACAGATATCTCTCCAAGCTTGGCATCGGTTGAAATATTAATATCATCAATTTTAGAAACATTCGATTTGACAAAAGACTTTGTTGCATTGATACAGGGAAGTGTATCATTTTCTTGTTTCTTGATAGTGTGATCTATCACCAGAGAACCAATTCTTTGAGGAATTGTCTCAGAGATGTGATTCAAAGTCTGATCGGTTTCTTTAAGATTGTAATTTGATGAAATCTCTTGTTGTACAAGACTTTCTTGACCTAAATTGTATTTATTTTTGGAGATCAATCTGTTTGGATCTTCTTCCGGTCTGTAAGGTGGACGCAGAAGAGGAAATTTATTTATGAAATCGAAATTAGGTTGGAGAGGCTTCATTTCTCCGATCAGGGATGGCAGATCAGGAGCTGGTTCAGTCTTAATCACATCGCGGAATGGATCTGGTGATACTATTGGCTGATGAAGTGAAGGTGCTGTAGCATCTGCTCGGTCCAACACTACCGTTGGTGATTCGTCTGCTTCCACTGAAATTATTTTGAAATTTTAAAGTGATGATGGCATAATATTTGATATAATTTTGTATTTAATATAATTTGAATTCCTTCGCATATTTACATACAATATCTTACTAGGAAATATGTTCAACTTAAAAATTTTAAGAAATGTTTAAACACATGCAATAATAATCTTCAAATTAAAATTTAATATTAAAATTTTGCTGCTTCCTTTTTAAATAATCACGTAAAGTTTTTCATACCGCAGACGATTTTTCCGCAACACGTCTCGTCGGTGTTGATCCTCCTACATCCGATCTTGAGGAGCGGACACTTTTCCGAGGAACACATCACCTCACCTAGGTAGCACATGCAAATCACGCAGATACTGCTGCTCGGCAAAATCTCTCCGTGACGGTACTCCATATTCTCGAAGAGACAGTTGGCTGAGATTTATGAAACAAAAGCATAGAATTTTGTTGATCTTGCAAGCTCCCAAAATTCTTTTGAATTTTAAATTTAGCTTGAAATTATAATTTAGTAATCTGTAAATAAAATTTTTGCCTACTTGTACTAATACTTAATTTTCGAGCCACATGATATTATGATTAGTTGACAATGTATCTAACGGTGTGAAAATAATAAGGAAATATTGAATTTAAGTAAAAAATGGAAAGAAATATATATTCGTTACCATCGCCTTTACGATGGGGATTCGTGATTGGCGCCGGAACCACAGTGACGCCTGTTCCGATTTCCAGATTCAAGTCGGTAGAATGATAAGAAGGATCGAAATAGGGCGGTTCTCTTGGTACGAATCCACCTCAAATAAGAAAAATAAATTAAGTTAAAAAAATAATATTAATTATAATATCATAAATTTCAAATCAATTATTTATTTCTCTAGAATCATAATCAAAGATGTTCGTTTCCTGATCTATTTTTAAAAAATAATTCAAAATTAATAGAATAAAATTCTTATTCTATAAATAATTATTCAACTTCAATAATAATGTATGTAATGTTATGTTTAAATTGTTTATGTAACATTCATATATACACAATAATTAAATCAACAAATGATATATTGATTATAAAATTATTAAATGATTCATTAAAATGATAATGATACATTGTATTATAAAAAAGATTATATAAACCTTACATGTATTTCCAATTATTTCGTATATAATAAAAATAAAAAAGAAATAGAAACTAAAATTTTATAAAATAATGAGTTAAAAGATTATTGATAAGAACTTTTCGTTTCTCAATCAAGAAATCTATAAGAAAATCAATGGAACCTTAAAAAATAAAAAATAATAAATAAGGAAAAAGAAAAATATATAAAAACGAGATTTTTCGAAAATGTCACCTAACGAGAAATCTTGATTTACGAAAGGGCGTAAAACTCGAACGAGCGGCTGCTGAATGTATCAGTGGAACGAGTTTAAAATACGACCTACCTTCAGTCTCCACAGGCGGGCTGAATCTGTTTTCCTGAGTGGCGATATCGTAAAATCCTGAGGTGTCTGTGGGCCGTAGCTCTGGAGGAACCACTACGGAACCGGAAGGATATCCAGTGACCGAGGATGGAACTGCCTTGTCTTTTACAAGCGCATCTGCCGCCACGAACGGAATTATCCTGCATTCAAATGCATAAATTCGATATTTTTCATTTTCTTTAGAATTCATTTGTTTGTCTTTATTTTTTGCAATTTCAAAATTCGTTGGTTGTGTTTTCTTGTACAATTGATGATATGAATATATCATATGAAAATATTTGCTGTTTTTAGGTTAATATTTTCATACATTTTATGTTTATCTTTCTTATTCATTATTTATTTATTATTTCTAGCAAATGATTTTTAAATTTAGAAAAATTACGTATTTGGAACTCTTTCTACGAATTAATAGCAATTGAATCATAAATCGACTCGATGTATTTACATTCATAAGCAAGCACAATTTCTCTGAATTTCTTTTCAATCTTCAAAATACTACAGAGATTTTTAATTAAATGATTATCACTTCACTTTCATCACATCATTTTCACTATAAAATGTATCTACTGATAGGAAATAAGGAAAAATTCTAAGCAATCCAAGATAACCAACTTAACCTAAATCTAACTTAAACATAAAATTTTAAATTTCTAAATTTCTATAAAATATTTCAATTCTCTTTGAATTATTATCAATTCTTTTTCTTTTGATAAGAAAATAATTATTAATAAAATTTCAAATAATTAAAAAATAAATTTTGAATAAATTTTCTCAATCCAATTTACTTCTATATTTCCTGCAACATAATCAATAGTATTTACCTTACCTGACATTCGGTAATGATGGCGGCAATGTTGGTTCGCTGTAGTCGTAATCATAATCCTCGCCCTTTTCACGGTGAGTGATGTTTAGGATAGCCTCAACGTCCGGCGGAATCGACCTAATAGGGTTGATCGTCACACCCTGTATGTGACTGACCGAGACGTTCGTTTTCACAGTCACGTTCATCACCAGGATGTCGTCTGGCATTAACACGGTGGATGATGTTCTGGTAGCTGTCCCTTTGCCCATCGATTCCGTGGTCTCCATCGTTTCCGCCTAATGGCAACAGGTTATGTAGTTCAACCTCGACTTGTGAATTGATATCGACTAGTTGGATAAACTCGACGTTAATTGATCGATGGTGAGGTTACGAGTGTAAAGTCAAAGATGAATGACGTGTTTAATATCGTGAAAGATCGATTTTTTTCTATTTTATCTTCTTATTTATTTTTAGTTAGTTAGTTGTTAGTTGTTTCGAATAATTTTTTAATATTTAAATCAATGTTTACTAAATTTTTTTAGAGTCTTTCTTCTTATGCAAAAATGATCTAGATCATGGGAAATAGAAAAAAATTATTCTTATCCTTTCTTATTGACTCTTTTTGCTTTTATATTTTTTAATTCTTTTAAATTTTTATCCTAATCGTAATTAATTATAATGAAAATAAACTTCTTTGAAAAGGGTAAAAGACGAATAAAGCCTTATTTCTTTGAGATATTAATTTGTAATTTTTTTGTAATACTGCAAGATTTCATTTTCAAGAAAATCTAATCTAATTTCCTACGAAATTTTTATATTTTCTTATAAAAATTATACTTGATAAAAATTTATATTCAATTACTTTATCAGAAAAAAATTCCTGTTTTCTTAATAGATATAATCTAATTAGTAATAAATACATAATAATCTTAAACAAATAATTTTAAGACATAAGAAACTTAATATCTTCTTATACTGAATGAAAAATTATTAATTATTAATTATAAATTATTAAATTAATACAATCAAACTATTTTTTAACTTATTCTTATAAAGATTATAAACATTCAAACCTAAAATCATGATTTTTGTATTATATAATATTACATAATATTATATCTCACAATAGTATAGACTTTTCAATTCAATTGCACTAATTAAAATCATATCATCTCCTCACAAAATGAAATACAAATTATCTACAAGAACAACATTTTCCAAGCGATTGAGCCAAGAGAATCTCGCCCGTATCCTCTTGAGAATCCTCGATTTATTTGTAATCCTGGAGCAATTTGTTTGCACACTAACCGTCGAGTTGGCGTGCTCGAAATCCTGCTCGAAATCTCCGCTCGTCGTCGATGTCGTATTCTTGTTCCTCACAGTCACGTTGTGCATCTTCTCTTCCTCCAATCCCTGCACTTTCGTCACTGTATCGTTTCCATTCGCTTCTGGTAACAAGGTGGTCAATTCAGTAGTCGTAGTCGTGATCGTGGTGGTCGTTGTGTCGTCTGTCGACGACAGATCTTCGCTCACGGTGATCGTCGTCGATTCGACGATACTGTTCGTCGAGAAAATCGTTGATGAATCGTTCAGATCGTCATCTCTGATCGACGAAGTTGAATCTATAGTAGTCGAATCGATAACCGTCGTTGACTGTAAAATGACATGTAATTGATTTTGAAATTTTTATTTGGAAGATTTAATGGTTGATATGTAATTTTTAAATTGAATTATATTGAATTTTGATGAGTATAAAATGGTTGAATTTGATTGCAAGTGATGTATAATTGATTTTGAAATTTTTTTAAAAATTTTCGGAAAATTTAATATAATAATTTAAAATTGGGAAAAAAAAGATCTAGTATAAAGATTTGTTGCAATTAAATTTTTAAAATTGAAATAAAATTGTAAAAGATTTTTATCAAATTGACTTAATGATTAGATTAATAAATAATAACAGTCTTGAAAAATCTAAAGGATATATCTTCTTATCTATAAAGCGCATATTTCACGAAATTTGCAATTCAAAAATTACCTCATCAACAGCAGCAGGAGTGGTAGTGGCAATTTCTGGATTAGATTTCACGTAGTCTACTGTCTCGAGGATCTCATTGTCCATGATGTCTGTCTCGAAGGTGGACGGCCAGGATGTGGAATCGGTCACTATTGAAGATTCCTCCACGAGTTCCTTCGTACTGGAATCGATCCGTTCCTCGACCACTCGATGACCTCGTCCCTCCACTGGAGGATTTGTTATTTGATCGATTGCCGGCTATTTGGAATATTTATCATTAAAATTTATCATTAATATAGATTTCATTTATTTAGATTTATGATAAATAATAGAAAATAGTTAATACTTGAGATACATGATTTAATCATTAATTTATTAATTTGATCCATTTTTTATAAATATCGTTATCGTAATATATTCTTAAAAAATTAGAAATTATATCACATGTTCTATTAAAATCCTATTATTAAAATCATGAAATTGAGAAAAATTTTAAAAGAATTAAAATTCAACATTATAATTACCATCTTCCTTCAAATCTTATTAATACATTAACAATCGTAATATAACTTCTCTACCACAATATCAAAACTTCACCAAAATTTACAAATTAATTATAACAAAGAAATGATAATCGATGATATTTCATATTAGAAACACGATCAAATTTATTTTAAATAAATTATGTAACAATGAGTCTCAATTCTACTTGTCGTCCATTGTCATAAAAGACAACCAGTTTCGCGCCCTCTGTCGCGTGATTTACAAGCCTAGTGGAATTTAATTAATGCAAACCCGCCGGAATGGGTGCCATGTCAGTTAGATGTTTAACTTAGTTAGTTGAGGAACGCAGCACGATGCATTCCTCGTACATAGATACGGGTACTCAACCGATCGGTCCTGTTCCTCGTATTTGTTACTCAGCTGTTACTGTTCGAAACAATTATACGGTCATTTGTCTTGACGATTTTGTCGCTTAATGTTCGACGCTTTAGGAACTGTTCGTGATACTGGAAGATGGATTAGTTCAATCTAGAACTTCTTGTGCTCGAATATTTATAATTAAAAGGATATTATAGTCATAATTAAAACGTGCATTAAAACGAGTGTTAAAATTTGCAAGACGTAATTGGATGAAGAGAAAAAGAAAATGATGTTTTGGTAATTTTATTTTAGTTTCTATTTAATCTAATTTAATTTTAGATAATTTTACACGATTTTATTTTTAGTAATTTTTATTTTAATCTTTCTCGAATATTATATTGCGAATAAAAAAAATTTTACATGGAAATTTGCTTAAACTATAGATTTACGATAAAATGAAATGATAATATTGACTGTTAAAAAAGATAATAAAAATTCAGAATCGAAATAAATTTAAAAATGTTATTTTAATCTCTTTGCATTCGCAATATCGATTTTATGAATGAGATATTAAAATAAAAATATAGAATTATGTAAATATTGTATAATATTCAATATTTATATACACATTTTAAATATTTTACATTTACATTACTGAACATTATTAAAAATATTATTAAAAATAAAAGTTTTAAAAATCTTTCTTGAAATTAAACATATTCAGTAACAATAAAATAAAAAAAATATCCCTATGATATTATTTAGTAAATAAAAATCTTTTACTCATCTAGTATTTTTTTTTTTTAATAAAAGATAACCTTAAATTATTTAAAATAATTCATTCGAAAGAAAGATTTAAAAATTTATTTCAGCTATAATATAATAAAAAAAAAATATAAAAATGTAACAAAGAAAATTAGGATATTTTACTAAAAGGATTTAAAATTGAAAAATAAATGAGAAACGTACAAAGAAATTGGTCTCCTTGCGAAACTTGGCGTAGTCCTTGCTGATGAACGCGTACGAGGCGTAGTTCTGGGTGGCCTTAACCTCGATGCTACCGCCTTGAACGTTTAATCTGTCAGTTTCTTATGGCATTCGGGCTAAAACACCTAGGTGGTAATCAGGGTTGTGAAAGAGCACAGGGTTTTTGCTGGGCGTCCCATCCGGCTTGTGTGTTTCCGCCTTTTCTTTTACCGACTTGCCCTAACAAGGAGAACCGAAAGGAAATTGGAACGATCGTTTGCCTCCTGTGCTCCTGCTTAAAGTCGGATCGATGGAAACGCTACGAGAATTTTTGAGACTAATAAGATTTCTTCCTTCGTTATAAAGTTTATAAACTAGAGTTTACAAACGATAAATATTTAATCTCGTTTTGATCTTATGAAAATTTATAGTTTATAATTTTGTTTCATATCGATTATTTTGTTTTGATAAATAACTGTTTTATTATTATGACGACTTTTGAAAAAACAAGAAATTTGTAGAATTATTAAGGAATTATTAAAATATATAAAAATTTTGAAGGAGAATAAAATTTCTTATTTAATTTCCGAGATTCGGACTAGCGATAAATATTTATTTCGAATATAATTTTTTCAGAGTCATTTCAGAGTCGAATTGAAATTTTTTCTTTCGTATGTAATTTTAAATTATAAATTATAAATATGTATACCATTAATATTTCATAATTAAGAAAAATTTTATTTTTAAAGAATATTAGAGAAGGAAAAATTTTTAAAAATTAAAAGAGGTTGAGATAAAAATTCCAATCCTTACGGGAACCACGAAATCACCGAGGATATTATCCTTTTCACGGAATCCGGATACTCAACGGAGCATTCAAATTTAATGATTTTCCATGCGATTCCACGCTTCCTGCGCGATTTCCTAATTCAATCCAACTTCCGCTATGCCGTGACATTTTCAATCTTACGAGATTAGAATTGGAATTTTTTTTTCTTAGTAAAAATTTAATTTCTTTTGGAAAATTTGTTTGCGAAATAAAATCTTTGTGTAAATCTTGAATTTTCGTATGAAAATTCTCTCGAGAATGTATTAATAATACGATACGATTCGGTTGGAAAGTAAAATAAAAAAAAAAATATTGAAAGCTTTTCATATTTTTTCATTCAGTGACCCGTTATCCATCGCAGATTCTCATTCAGCATCCTAACTTGATCCAAAACTTATTCGTTCATGCCCCCGATTCCCCCGTTAAAAAATTCATTCAATACCTCCGGAGAAATCCTCCAACTTCAACTTCAATATCTTCGTCGTAACAAACCATCGATTTCATATTCTATCTTCGCATACTTCTACTGAAACTTCGAATTTCAATTCTGAAGATACCAATAATACGTGAGATATCAATCTCAATGAGTATCTCAATTGATTAGAAACAGATTTGATTTATATATTTAATTATGGAAAATAATTTCTATAGCAACGTGATGATTAAAGCAAGTAATTGTATTTAATAGTTTATCGTTGTTTTGCAATTCTTCAACTTTATGCCTCGAAAAAAATCCAATCCATATGTAAAGTATTCAAAATACGTTAAATTAAAACAAAACCAAACTGAATAAATGATCCTTTAAATCTTTTTTAAACTTTTAAAATTCGTAATATCATCTCTCACATTATCTACCTATCTTATTTACAATTGCATCAATTTGTATTATTGACAACTCATGTTATTATTGACATATTTAAGAAAACTTCTGTAATTTCGATCCTTATGTTAAATTTCGAACAAAGTTTCGATCAGAATAAAATAATTTAAAATTCCAATTCGTACAATCGCTCAAAACAAATTCCAACAAATTCACAAAATTCGCGATATCATCGAGAAGAGACGTAATACGAGAATTCCACGGCGAGAATATAATCGAGCACGAGGCGGAAAACACACAATCCAAGGGTGGGCCAAGTCGGGTGAAAGGCGAAATCGTGGCAACCCTGATGCGAAGGCATTGCGACTCACTGCAGTTGTAGGTGGACGGACAGCAGTGTCCCTCGCGTACGATCGGGCTGCAGCCTTGAAGAGGAGGCGCGCAAGCGAGGGGAACGCAACGTATCGCGCCCATGGCGCAGAAACAGTTGTCACAGGCGGCCTTCCACTCGATGTCCCGTACCATCTCGCCCTCCTCGTACATCCTCGATCCCACACGGCACCCTACGGAATGGAAATTCGGTTCTAGAGATTCAACCCTTTCTTCATTCGAGTAGTAATCGTTGATATCTTTAAACAGAATAATTCCAGAGATTTAATTCTTTACAGGACGATCAATATCTTTGCAAAAATAATGCTAAATTATTTTTAAAGGGAAATGAACGAGGAATATCTGTCCGATTTATCGATCGATATGAGAGATTATTTATTACTAGTTATTTTTTATTAACTAGTTACCCTAGTTATTTTATACTCGAACTTATCTCCCAAATATATTCTACTTCTTCCTTGTTCCCGTACATTTTCAAGAGCTTGATAATCCATTAATTTAACTTTCCAATCGTATCTTCGACTCGAGTACGAACGAAACAACTTTCTTGGCAATAGAATCTGCGAAATCTGTTCGCCGGAAATCGTCATAAACCAATGGAAGCCAATTTCCTCGCGACTTCACTATTCGAGCCGAGGAATAAAAAGGCCGAGGAACTCGATCGATTCTTCCTCGATTCTATCTCGAAAACGTCACTTGAGGACGTTATTAGACGATTACTGCATCTTTCCGTCGATCGGTGACGCAAAGGGAACAATGGAGCCCGTTGCTCGATCGTTATTCAATGTTTTCACGATGGACTTCCGGTTGGCGGTGACTCGAAACGAGGAGGAAGGCCAGTTTCGTGGATAGTTTCCGGGAAACTGGCACGTGGGATTAAGTCAGCGGTCGGAGAGGACTTCTAATGGGGTGGAAACGAGGCTTTAGAGGGAGGTTTAAGTTTCAAGTGGTCATGTGTAACCGGCCATTAAACGGGCAATCAACGTCTGAGAATGTTGGTCTCTTGATAGACAACGAAAAGTTTTGTTTGATCGATTAAAGTGATATATATATATTATTAAAGAACAATAATTGGATAAATATTGTTCTAATTTTTCCCTCATTTTTATTCTTTTCTTTCTTCTTTTTCGATACATAAAAATAAAAATCAAAACTCCAGCATCCTATAAAACTTACAGCGTCTTAAAAATTACCTTTACCTTTTTTTTTTATATTCTTACCTCGCTATTAGAAAAATAATCGTACAATCTCGATTTTTTTCGTGCCATCTCAATGCATACGTAGCGCGCGCGCATACGTAGGTGTTGAAAGGAACCGTTTTAATGCAATAAAAGCACGGTGTGCACGTCGACGGTACGTTATCCCGTGACATTCCCTCGCTTCGGAAAGATTTCCACGGAGGCAGGGGCCGTCGTTCCTCCGCTCGTTCACTTAACGCCCAGTTTCATTCAATTTTACGACGGCGGCCCCTTTTCTTCCGTGGAAATGAGAAATCATGTTCCCCGGCAAATCTGACGCGTGAAACGGCGACGTCGAGCATTTGTTTTACTTCCGTGAATTTTCGTTTTCGACGCTACCCCCGAGTTACTTAGAACTGACGTTTTTATCTTCCAACTTTTCTTTTCCTTTTTTTTCAAAAAGTCTTTTCACGCATCTTTAAAGACTTTGATATAAATATATTTTTGTAACTCTACGATTTTCCTACGATTGTTTCTTAATCGAAGAAATATATAATCTAGGATATTTGTATCGTCGATGATGCAACTGGCTTTCATTTTTTTTTTTTTGGAAGATGAAAAGAGCACAATATTTTCATTGTTTTTTGAAATTTTTAAAATATTCCATAAAAAAAATATTAAATTACCAAACACATTCGTAAAAGTAAAAAACAAAAATTCTAAAATTGATAATATTAAAGAGTACAGTAAGATAAAATAAATAAAAATACTCTCAAAAAAATTGATCAGTTCGATATTCCTTGATATGCGACTCGCGCGTAGCATGATAAATTTTAAAAAACTTTCGACCAAAAAGAAAAAAAATAACGTATAGCGTATCGAGCAGAAAAAAAAGACAGAAAGAAAGGAATTCTTAAAAGGTGCTTTGTAAGGATAATTAGATGGTACTCGGCGCGCGATAAAGCCGAGCACAATTTAAAAGGATTAAAGTTCGCCATGCAGCTGATTTTGTGCCGCGATGCGATTTTTCCTCATAAGCCGAGCTTAAATTTAAATTCGGCCAGCAAGGGTGGAAGGGAAAGAGGGCTTCTTCCAAAGCGGCTGATACAGCGACCGAGGCAAACTTTCCTTTTTATCGCGTTCAACTTTTCGTCCCAACTTTCACCGGATAGAGACGGCCCCGCACCCGTACGCCTCTCGAGAAACGAACGAACTGAGCGAATCCACACGCGAACAATCGTTAACCTCCGCGTCGAAATATAAACATTGGGAGAATTGATTTGGTGGAACGGCGAACTTTGGAGGAAATTTGTTATTTATTATAATTCGATCTTTGATATTTTGCATTTAACAATTTTATCTTTCTTTTCTTTTTCCTTTTCTTTTTTCAACGGTTATATTTCCAAATTGAAAAATTTTAATTTTTATATTTCTTAGAGAATTTTATATTCCTAAATTTAAATATTTAATTATTACATTTTCCATTTGTTTATATATTTTTTCCTCGATATATTTGATTACAATATAATATATATCTATCCGATTATTTAAATCAACTTTACCTCAAAATATTCGTAAAATCTTTCGTGTTTGTAAAATATAAAATACTTTATTGTACCTCGTTATATTTATCATTAAATATTTGATATCTGGCGAGCAGATAAAAAACCTTACAAAGCAAAGATTCATCCTCAAAGAACAAACCAAAAAGTAAATAAAGAAACGAATCATTTTACTCACCGTTTCCCGTGATCGGCGCCAATGTCGACGAATGGAGATCTTAAAAAGATAAAAAAAAGAAAAGAAAAGAAAAAGAAACAGAGGGGGGCACAGAATTATGATTCCGTGTACGAATTATGATTCCGCGGATCGATAGAATTGGTACTCACGGGTGCAGTTGTAGGCAACAGGGCAGCAAGAGTGCGGGGCGTAGAGCGGGGTGCATCCTGGCAGGGGCAGGAGACACTTCGGGCGGATGCATCTTCTCGCGCCAGAAATGCAGTAGCAGTACTCGCATCTACGTGAGCCCATCATAGCCGAGCCTGGCCCGTATCTCACGCCTTCGTGCAGGCAACCTGATTGTTAACACGAACGACCGTCAGCCCGGTTGAATCTTTTAACTACGAGCGTTCTCGGACGTGGTCTGCTTTGAAAGTTGCCTGCTTTACTTTTTCACATGTGTACACGTGGAAAAGAAGGGTGGAAAGAAGGAACGGAGAAGTATCGGAGAATGTGTTTTAAGAATTCGCAACATTTGTTTGGGATGTGGATAAAAGGAAAATATTATGCGTAGAAAATATAGGGAAGGATCTGAGAATAACGAAAAATTGGCCAAAGATATTTTAATGTTGAGAATTTGTAAAAGAACTCACTTATATTAGGATAATTTTTAATATATTTGGAGATTCAAATTGTCTGAAATTTTGAATCATCTTTTCGTTTCAAAACTTTTAAAAGCTCAGAAAAAAAAGAAAAGAAAAGAAAAGAAGGAAAGAGAGTAATTTCTAAAGATTTTTTCAAGAGTTAATGATTAGAATCGGTAGCAATAAGTTTGTAATAGCAAAAATTGAATCTCGTGTGGTTTAACGACAATTATCCTAAATCACAGGCCATTATAATAGGAACTCTGAATCATATGTTATAGAAGCGATAATTTTCAACTCGTAAACCGTAATACTAACGAAGTAGAGGGTAATAACAGCCCTTAAATGGTAGGACCGTGGTGGCATATCATAGATTATGATAACAACGACCAAAGTGTAAACCGTACTTGTGCTCTCATAAAGCACAACGGTCATTCTCACCCCGATGAGTTTCGTAAAAAATAGGTATTACGTTACTTTTTCGAGGACGTAACGATCCTGATATCCTTATCGCGATACTTCAATACGAATTTTCAATTATTACACTCCGTTGCCGCAACAACATGTCGAAACAACAATAACCATCAATATTGATCGTTATCTTCCAATTTCCACTTCACGACAATTACCTCGAAAACGAGGATTCTGGTAATCCTCGTCCCCCTCATCTTGCTCCACATGAGCGTTAGATCTTCGTGGCATGCTCACGGCTTCATCTGAAAGAATGTACTTTATATTTGAATTATAATTTAATTCGAATAAAAATTTTTGAATAATTAATAATGCGTGATTGAAACAATATAATCAACTAATGTGTAATATCGTTCAAAGTATATGTTAAATTACATGATATTTAATTATGTATACGTTTACTTATCACGATATTAAAAAAATAATATTTCTTTAATTCTATTGAATATCAATAAATTGCAACTAAACCGTTTTTTTTTTTCCATAGTCGTACTAACGTGTCTCGCTGCAAACTAATTCCGCGCAACAGACGTTCTCTTCCGGGGAGCGGACGGTACATCCCGTGGGTGGTGGATTTGGTAATCGTGGACAAACTCGAAGACGACATCTGAGCGCGCCCTCGTTGCACCTGCACTGCAAACAGGGCTCGGACGTGACCACGGACGTGCCCTCCTCGTATCTGCGGCCCTCGTATCTGCACCCTGCGACAGACCAACTCGTTCCAGTTAATAAATTATTCTGAGATATAATAAAAAAGTGTTTTTTGAAATAAATATTTCGTTTTTGTAATAATCGAAAAGATAACTTCCCTTCCATGATATTTTAAAATTTGTGGGATGTAATAAGAATTTTATTTGTAGAATATAATTGCCAAATAAATTGCAATCTTTTTCCCTCGTTTTCTTTTAAATGTTCAAAACGTGAATACGTAGAAAATGTTTTAATATTCAAATATATTTATTTGACATGGTTTTTCTAAAAAAAAAAAAATAAATAAATTTTTGATAAAATTTTCTCAGGCAAGTAATCGCAAATACAAAAATTGGGAATTGGTAGGAAAGTAAAAGTGATATTATAATTTGATGAATGAGTGAAATTTTATAAATTGTAAATAATATTCGATAAATAAATGAATTGTGATAAATTTCGTTTATTTAATTTTTATCGAAACCTTTTCAATTTTATTCCGTTTGGAGATATTTTAATTTCATTTAAAATGTGAAAAATAAATACGATTATTTGTTCGGTTGTATTTTACAACAGAAAAATTTGCATGTATATATTTTTAATCTTAACATTCAAAGTTATTAATATAACAATATTTATAAGAGGTCAAATAAAAATTTTTATCAAGAAAAATTCTTTAAAAAGTAACATATATAATATTCAATATTAAAATTCGTGAACGAAAATGAAGATTATTCTCTGTCTCGAAATGGAAAAAACGATCGTGTATTTTACGAATCGATAGTTCGATATTATCAATTCATATCTCAAATACCACTCTTATTTAAGGAGCAAATAATATATTTTTAAATTCATAATTTATTTCAGCAATATTCTCAACGAGAACGAAAAAAAAAAACTTTGGAACAAGTTTGAAAGAAAAATTGGCCATTTGAAATGCAAAAACAATTCAAAATTCTAGGTTTCCATCAACTTTTTTTTCTTTTTTTTTCCTAGTCCACTGCTCCGATTCGATTTTGAATGACTCATTTTGTCGGATTTTCCACACGAATTTTCGATCGTACCGCGGCAAAATCTCGCTTTCAAAACCTATTCCATCAAGTGAATAGGATTATGTGAAATCACTGCGGAACAATTTGTAATGGAGCTGTACACGCTAGAATAACACGATCATGAAATAACCTCTGACTGGATCGCAACGATTTTTTCGTTTGAAAAAAAATTATCTTTGTTTGACGGTTAAAGCCAAAAAAAGGGAGGAGGAAATAAAGAAAAATAAATATATATATATATATATGTGTGTGTGAAAATACGTGAAATGGACGTGCGATAAATTAATTTTCGAGAGATACGAGAGATATTTTTAGTTTAACCTAATGTGCTTGAAAAGGAGGGATAATAGGATTTAAGAGCGAAGATGGAAATGAATGTTTATCACGCAAACTGTGAAATTGGCTTGTTTATGGAAGCGAGATTATCAAATGTGATTGTAAATTGATATTAATTCGATATTATCGAGAAATAGGAGAAGGAATATAAATTAATGTCGAACGAGTTTATTTTGTTTACGCGTTTGAATGATTTAAATTGCGAACAAGAAGATTTAATAATGAATACATAAAACGGATATAAAGATATTACAGGTATACATATAAAATATGGATATTGGGGGAAAGGAATATGAATGAATCGGATTTAAGAAAAAATAAAATTACATTACGTTCAAATTTAATGGATGCACCAAACGTCTGACAATAGTCGACCGTTTCTACTTAAGAATATGAGATCTGTGTATAAAATAATCGAACATCGACTTTTACTCCACTTAGAAAAGATACGTTTTGTTCAACAATCCAATATTTTTCTTCTATCAGCTCTCGCCCATCTTAAACGAAATAAAACTTTTCCTTCGTTCGATATTCACATTTACGATCGATCAAAAAATTTCATTGAAATCGATAAAAAGTTAATCCTAATCTAACCGACTCTATAAAGTGTGACAGATATACTATTGTTACGTTATATCAATTTCCGTTCGAACAAACAACGTGGAAGGAAGGAAGAGACGGAGTCGTATCATCGATTTTTTGCGGCCAAATAATGGAACCTCGCAATTTCTCCCTTACATGCGCTACCGCGAAAACAAGCAGAAAGTTGACGAAGCGACTACGAGAAGAATTAGAGTGCTATTAGTCGAAAGAACTGGTAAGACTCAAAGGGGAAAGGGCGCTTTATTGTTGACTCAGCGGAAAAAGGAAGCCAAGTTGGCTGGTGCAAAACCGGAAGAGAGCCAGAGGAACGGGCGTGTCTCGTCGAGAAAGATTCCATCTTTGGGGAGAGGAAAGGGGAGTCAAATTTGTTGGGTGGAACTTTCGTTGAGTTAATTCTTTTAACATTCTCCCCAACATTCTGATAATACGAAAAAAAAAAAAACTACACGCTACTTCGTCGTATATACACCAATCTTAGAATTTCGTTTACTTTTTCCATTACCGCATTGGATCAGTGGTTCTCAATCCATAAACATTTACAGCGAAAAAAAATTCGATTCGAAATTTTTAACAAATCCCTTGCTAATTTCTCGTCGCAAAAACAAGAGGAAGGAAACAAAACCATCCTCGAATCATCCACGATACTTCGACGCAGAATTCAAATTCTCCAAAACGAAATCTCGAGTAAAAGGAAGCGCGTTTCCTTTGTTCAAATTTCAAAATCCTGGAGAAAAGAAAACGAAGGAGCTCGGAATCCTCGAGTCGAGGATCGGAACCTTGACGCTCGGCGTCAATTAGGGAGGCGGAGCCACGGCGCAGCCTTGAGAGTCACTGCACCGCGATGCACGCACTGCACCGAGCGCAACGGTGCACCCGTGCACATTGGAGCGGCGTGTGCATACTACAGCTATGAATGGAGCGAACTCTGCCCTCTCCCCAACCCCCTCTTCCTCCACCTCCTTTCTCTCGTTGCCTTCACGGTTTCCCTCTGACCCTCCCGCCGTTTCGTTCAACCTTTCTCCTTCCACGAACCACGTGAACGGATCTCCTGGCCGCGGGCTAAACAACGTTTACACGCGTGTATAACGTGACGTTTTCACACACGCGAACGGACCAAGGCTGCGCCCGATGACCTTTGTCTTCGATGCAAGGTGATGGTCGCCGATGAGGCTGAAGAAGACTATGTGCACCGTGTATCGATGCACTCGTGAGAAATATTTCGATCAACACTCGTTGTTGAGTGGAGATAAGATTAGATAAGAGTTTAAGTAATATTTTCTCTTCTACTTGCGTTTGCTTTCCGTCTTAATCACGTGTGCCTGCATTTTTGGATAATTTTTGGTTCGATCCTGGAGAAGGATGGATGAACAACGAGAGTGGGGAGACTTGTGGATTGTAATAAAAATTTGACAGATCTTTGTATATCTGGATTGCTGGCTAATATCAAAGATTAATATCATGGTATTTCTAATTAGCGATTAAAATGTTGCAATAGCTATGAAAGCGTGTATATAATGAATTTTCGCAGGATGAGTGTTTGAATAATGGATGGAAGACAAAGGGTAACAGGAATTTTCGTAAACCGTATGATATCTTGTACTATTACATCCTCTAACGATCCGCCTTGCCATAAATTATACTTATCTGTAAGAATTTAATATTTTTAATCGTCATTATGTGTGTGTGTGTGTGTATGTCGAGACTCGAGTCATGAGAAGATTATGATTGAATAGATTACGGGATTCTTTCTTTTCCCAGACAAGATACAGGAAGTAATACTGATCGAATAACTGAACAATTATAACAGTTCTCTTCTTCTTAACATATTCACTCCTTTCTTCTGTTTGTTTCTACGCGAATATATAGAATTCAATGGTTTAAAGAGCCTGAAAATATCAGATTCTTTGGATTAATCGATTAGACATCCTCGAGATATCATCTTCTCAAAAAAAAAGAAGAAAAAAAAGCGTGTTATACATCTTTTGAAGAGTCTTCTTAGCTGAAGATTCATCTTAGAAAGATTACTTTTTTTTATGAAAGAAAAAAAAATGTATTACCTTTGTAAAAAAGTTCACCTTTTTTTTAAACAATGTTCAAAGTCCAACTAGACTTTCCTTTCTTCGAAGGCAATCCTTATAGAGTCGATTCCTTTGAGAAATGCCATCAAAAGAGGAGAGTATTGGTAAACTCGAGGGCAAACCTTTATTGCATTAAATTTAACAGGTATTCCATAAGCGACGTCATTATCGAGTAATGCACCATTTACTTGTTATGCTTACAGTTCAACCAAGCTTATTACCAAAATTTCGTCCGCATAAATATTTCTTAGAAAAAAATAATAGAATCAACAACCAAAAAAAAAAATTCATTTTGAATAATAATACAAAAATCATAAAATCAGTGTTAAACATTCACGTCAAATCTCTCGAAATCTTCTTCGAATATCGAAAATTAAGTTACTTTTAAAATTTCCAACTTTGAAAGTTTCGTCGTAAAGACGTGTATAAAATATTATTCGAAAACTCCAAAAAATCGATCTCGAACGAGGATAACGAGTATAATGGAGTAATAAAGATTCGGCGAAGAGGAAGATCGCGGAGGTGGCTCGAGAGGGCGCGTTTTTAATTAAAACATGGCGGTCGAAGATGGCCGATCGGCCGGTTATTAATCGGGCACGATCACGCGATATTTCCTCGCGATACGTCCGCCGAATTTATCGTCGCGCCACGGCTGATTTATCAGCTGGAATCCGATTTATCAGTGCGACGCAGAGATCCTCGCGATCCAGACGCGGATTGGTCAATCTGCTCGATGCACCGCGACGCCAACCCAATTTTTCTCTCTCTCTCTCCTCTTCGTTATTTTTCTTTTTTTTCGCTTCAATCCATCTCTCGTTTTTGTTTTTAAAAGAATACGCGACTGACCTCGTGACGTTTCATCTCAGATTGAGAATTCTCGATTTTGAATATTACATATATTTTATGTAATATTTTTCATTTGGATATGGAATTATCGTAGTTTCTCTCGAATTCGAATCGTGGTGAGTGTTGAACGCATTTTTTTCTTTAGATTAAAATTGTAAAAGATATTGGAAACAACGTGCGATGTTATTTTCGAATAATGGAGAAGAGGTTTTACATATTTACGAATATTTTATAAAAATATTGGAAATTCCATTTTTATTAGGAAATTTTGAATATTGAAATGGGATAATCGTTACGTAAAATAATATAATCAACTCGTTTCTTTATCTCTTCGATTAAATTTTCTAAAAAGTTAATTGAAAAATTTATTCTTAACATCATTTCTAATTAAATATTCAATTAGATAATTCGAAGATTATTATTAAAACTAAATATTATATTTTAATTTCCATCGTATTTTATAATTTTTTTTCTATTAATAGTCAAAATTTTATCTATCAAATCACTAATTTAATTAAAAAGAATTGTTTGCATAAATATTTACGCGAAATATATTGCCATTCATCGCTTTACTTCGTCGAAATCGAAGAAGTTGATCGTTGCTTCAATTTCCAATGAAATGTTGCGCAAGTTAACTTCTTCTTGCTAGATTTGGCCAATCGAATCGCGGACTTCCGGTATCGCCGGAAGCGCAGCTCGCATCCACCATCTTTCGATTTCCATCGCATTAAACAAACTGGAAAACAGATATTGATTATTATTATCCTATTTTCGAGTTGTTTTTCGAGTTAAATTTATTCTCCATGTTTGGGATTATTATATATTTAAAAACGATACCAATACAAAATTGTTAAAATTAATTTTCCGTTTCAAGATATACCGCCAATCGATGAATTAAAATTTTTATTCTTCGTGGTTAGAGAATTTCTGAGAATATTCTAAAGAAATTTTATTTAATCCTTTAAATGTCAATCACTTTATAATCGCACGAATCTTCCATTTTTGTTGTTACATTATATATATTATATACAATTATACAATACATACCTAAAATTCTAGACAGATTATGAAAATTGTCGAAAAAGAAGATTCCACGAAAGATTAAGATCGCCATACCTTCTTTAACTCGTGTAGCATTGAAATTTCAAAAAGCAAATTTAATTTCAATCCTTCCATGCATGCAAGAATACCAAACGACCAATGGAAAAAAGAAGAACGTTCTCTCTTATAAACTCGCAACACACACAGGTCAAATCAGAAAGAGTTCGCGCGAAAGGATAAAAAAAAAAAAGAATCCAAACTTTTTTCACTACGCTCTTAATATTATTCCCATTCCCTTGTAATTGTTCCATCGTGTTTCCACACGCGGGAAAATATTTCATCGAGGAAACGAGATGGCGGATAATTCCGACAGAAATGTTTAACCAGCCTTCTCCCCTTGTTATTTATTAACGTTTTTAACCTCCTCCCCCTCCTCTTTCCCCTCCCCAGTCCAGCCAATTCGAGTTCGGAGCCCTCGAAAGTGATGTAATTTCACACCGTGATGATTTATCCGAGCGTGGGAAGTCGGTGATTTATCGAAATTCACAATGAAAATTTTCAAGCGGAAAGCGAAAAGTGGAAAATTTAATCGATACTTTTGCCTTTGCTTCCTCTTCGAGGACCGTTTTGATAACGATATTAAAAAAAGAAAATCGCTCGTTCCGTCTTTTCGAAGGAAGAGTCGTGGATGGGAAAGTAGTTTCCATCGCTGTAATTTAATCAAGAAATATGCTATCTCGTATTTTACTCAAATCAAAATAAATGTAAATTATACAGAGTGTAATATTTATAAAATAAGATTCGTGGTGTGAATTGAAACTCGACGAAAAAAGAAGGTAATTTAAACGTTAAATATTTTCTACATAAGATAATTTTCTGAATATTACAATATAAATAACAATATATTAAACAATATATTTTAAAATTGCTATTAAAATTAGTTGGAGTTTATCTTCGTTGATTAATCAATAAATAAAATAAACGTTTTATACGTTTTTTATAAATTACAAAGAAAGTATCATCATCGGGTAATAAATTAAATTAAATATAAAATTACATTGTACGTGTATGAACTTTACATGGAATTCTCTTATTATAATGAAATTCGAATGGTGGACCTGGGTTTCCATTTTCTGTTAGAGAATATTAAATATAAAGTATCTATAGATTATATTGTTATCTTTCAAATCTGATTAATGAAATACACGTTAAAAAAAAGAACGCTTTGTCATTTTAATCTCAAGTGCTATTAATAAAACGTTTTTAAAAAAAAAAGAATTTGCAGAGGATTAATGGAAAACCCGAGGAAAAAATGAAATAATTTACAGAAGAGATTATTCTGTTTTTATTATTATAAAAGAATGTATATCTTCTCTCAAATGTAGTTCTCTCATGATTACAAAGATACTTTTAAAAATGTATTTTAAGTTAATGAATAATTTTAATTTCAGAAATGAAAGATTGGAAAAAAGAAGAATTTGAACGTGGCGCCATTATTCGAATATCGATTAGATGATCGAGATGGAAAGAATGCGATAACACTGGCTATATTTCGATTCAATAAATGACCAAACGATCGATCGTTCCAATCTATTAAACGAATTCTGTCCTTTTTTTAACGTATTAAGATTGCTAATATTGTTATAAAAATTTGGATAAATGTAAATTACGTGTTGCAATATAATAGATATTAATAAAAAAAAAAAAACTAGAATCACAAAACTAGGAAATCCGATGGGATCAAAATGATTTTTCAAACATCGCTTGTAAACGAAAATTTCATACGTCAATAGATATTATTTGCCATTTTTTGTGCCATTTCAAAGGCGTTTGAATATTTTCCAATACCGAGAGCAACAGGTGATCGATCTCTAATGGTCGTTTTTGAGACATAAAAATACACATCTAGGAGGAGCAAATGGAACCATCAACTGGTCCTGATGGTTAAAAGAAAATACTGTCGATGCTTTTATAAACCGTGTCCTTTTCGAACAGAAATTTCGAAAGCTACTACGAAAATCAAAAAAAAAAAAAAAATACGAAATAATAGAATACACACGTAGATGCAATGTTTTTTCGGATATCGAAAAATATATAATTATCCTGACATTTACCAATATCCAATAACGAAAAAAAAAATAACTTTCGAATATATTTCTTATAAAATAATTATCCAAACTCTCCAAACTCTCAAATATATATTCTTTACGCCTCAAGTCGATGTCGTCGAATAAAAGAAAATATCGCCCACGCGTGAAATTCGGGTGAAATTCGATTGTTGAAATGCATTGTATAATCCGTAATTATCGCAACGTCCCTTTCCGAATAATATAACCAAGGCCAAAGGCCGAAATAGCGTATTTCGATATCGATCCATAAATTAACGATGCAACGTAAGCTTTTGGAAATGCTTAGCGCTGGCTTGCGTGACACCAATGAAATCCAATATCGTTAATCTAATTCGGCTAAAAATTTTCAATGAATGGAACTTGGTATTACAAATCTTTTTGTAAATAACTTTAAAAATTTATTAATACACACGCGCGTTATTTGCATACATACGTGGAAATATAATTTTTATAAAATTTCCAAGATTATCCTTTTATATTAATAAAATTACGAGACGACAAATCGAAAAGTCGAAAAGGGAAATGAATTGAACGAAATTCAAATTCGATCAATTTTATCCATTACAGTGAAAAGAAGGAAGAATACTCGTTACTCGCGTAATTTAATCGTTCTTTCGCGGCAACATCTAACCATCCCTCCTTTCCCTCCTTCCCTCGAAAATCGAAAATCGTGCTCGCCCCCGCAACTTTATTATCCCATTTAATATGATTATTCTGCAACATACGATATCCGTCTCTATTAACAGTCTCCATATACACAATATCGATTCTAAGCGAGCGGTAATCGCAATTACAGCTACAAAATCCGACAAACAGAGGAAGGGAGGGGAGGGGTGGAGCCGCGTTAATATCGAATTACCGTGAATAATTTTCTCCCCCGGTGATATTGACATCGATACGTTGTGATCAAAGTTAATAGTTTAATCACTTCGTAGTTAGAACTCGGTGCAATATAACCCGATCGAGGTATATCCTCTGGTATCTCTGTTTTCCATTCCTCGATATTACCGTTCAATTTCATATATACACGATATCCGCGATCAGTATCTCTGTGATAACCGCTGAAAATTCCCCGTTAAAATCGTCGCAAGCGTTTATACACTTCGTCGAATTAATTGGCCGCGGCGGTCGAGCGTCGAATGAGGGGACGGGTTTTGTAAGTAAATCGGCCGGTTAGTAAAATTTATCGTCGATATACCGGTTTATATCGACAATCTACGCTACGAGCATCGAAGCGTTTGGAAACAATTCGCTCGTACGAAGAAGAAGAACAAGTAAACGCGGGAAGGGATTTGACGTTGTTAAATAATTCTGGGAATAGGATATTTTGGGAATATATTGTTGAATATATGCGGAGAGAGGTTATTTTAAATTCATCTTCGTTTTTGATTCGTACATTTGCGAAGATATGAAATAGGATGTTTTATGTTACAAAGAAAGGGATTATTAAATTTATCCCCTCGATGCCCAAAAAGACAATGATCCAACAAATTTGAAATTTCGAATTATTAAAATTCAAATGCGAAGAAGGAAGGAATATCGTCAGCAAAGAACAAATTATATTCTCAACGCTATCCACGTTGTGGTAAATGAAACAACAACAACAACAACAATCCGAATAGAGAGGAAAATATAATTGCAACGTTTCTACTTGTGCAACTTGTTTTGCGCGACAAGAACTGAATGAAAAAACGGACAACGGACGGTAAAATGCCGTCGATGACAGCGTGGCGTCAAAAAAAAGGAGGGGGAGGGCCATCAGGCTCTGGGGAAGAGGGGTAAAAAAGATAAAAAACGGGAATCGACACGCAGGGAGGACCGATTCGAAAAATACGCGGCCAGGATAAAACGCGGATCGGACACTGACAAATCGGGCGTTGTTGGGGCGGCGATGAGGCGTCCTTAATCAAGCTGGATAAATACGAGACGCACGCCTCGGGGATAACGGGACCACTTCCTGTCTGGAGGAAAGGAGATGGAGGGAAAGGGACGCCGAAAATGGCACCTCCGCGACGGGCGGTCGATTAAACTCCTCGTACGACACTGATGTTCCTCGATTTTTGATTTTTTCCTCTGCAAGAATTGGAATTATCCGTTTTTTTCTTCTTGCGATTGAAATGAAAAATTGTCCTTAAATTTTGGGGGGAAGGTTAATTTTTCTTATCGAATCGAATAGCTTGGATAACGATGATTATTAGAAATTCGTTCGAAAGGAGAATTGAAATTGATTCGTTTCAAATTATACAATTTGTAATTTTTGCTTTTTTCCGTTTAACGAATATATTTTGTTCCGACAATATCCGCAATTGAAGAAGGATTGAAAAGTGAAAAGATAGAAAATAGTGCGATACTTAATTCGAAATACGATTTGCGCTTTGACGGTCGGCTTATTAATTCACATGAACAAGTTTTAATTACTCTGTATTTAATTACAAGGTAAAAGAATGAGAAAAGTGAAAAAAAATTCCCAGGGTTTAATTTCAAACCCTTTTCATTCCCAATCTTTTAATTCCATCTCAAGCGTAACTGTAATCTAGCAACTTGTAATTAGATATACCTTTCTTTCCCTGCTAATATGTAAAGGGATATTAACTCGCATGATAATATTATAAAAACTGATAATATTCTTATTCAGTAAGAATATTAGAATCGCGAATACATCCCGATTTTCGTCTATTCTCCTGATATATATATATATCGATTAATATTTGATTAATATAACGAATTTCGAGATGACAATAATAAAAATGAGACAAGACTGTTCTAAATTCTAAAAAGAAAAAAAATTTGGAAATTAATTCTTCTTACTTATCAATTCCTTTTTTTTCCTCTTCTAATTAAAATCTGGATGATATATAAAATAGAAATGTACGAAAATTTATTTCTACGATAACGTAGACGATCGAAGAGTACGAAAAAAAAAGGAGAAAAAAGAAAGAAAATTTCGAAAGGATCGAAACGTCCATTGCTATCGAGCTCTGCTATACACGGGATAAAGATTCGTGAGATATCTCCAATTTTTTTCTTTATTCTGCCCAAGGGGGCACGAGGAACGATTGGCAGGACTGAAATCGAAACTATCCAATGTGCAAGACACTATCTACCGTCGATTTCACGAATTAAACTGATCATCTTGCGAGGAGAGAAAACCTAACCTATATTTTTCTTTCTTCTTCACCTTTAATTAATTTGAAATTAATTCAAAAATTAAACAAAGTAAAATAAAAAAAATTAGGATTTACGAAAAGAGTTAAATATATATATATCTTACATTTGTAATTTCGTTTAAGAGAAAAAGGAAAATAGGAAAAAGTAGCAATTTTGTTACCCTAAATATCCCTAAAATCCCTAGAATCCAATAGAAAATAGTAGATTCGAAAATTTTGTCACTTTTACTAAAATTGGAAATCGAAATGTGATTTTTGAATGAAATTCGTCCCACGAACCCTAATGGTTCGTAGCTGAAGTTTCTTAACTCGAAACTCGATTAACTCGTTCAATTTTAAATAGAATCGAAACCCATTCCGGAGATAATTGGAAATTTCACTTATCAGCCGATCCTTCAATTAACGACGATGAAATTCTAATTCGTGGATCCATTATCGATATCATATATATATACATATACATATATATATAATCAAAAAGGATACAACTATGAGATGTGAATATTCAATGAATTTTCTTCTGGATATTTTTATAATACATTTTCCCCCTTCTCCGTTTCGTATTTTAATTTCCTGAATCTCTCTCCCAAGACTTCTTTTTGCAAAGGGAAAAGAGCGAGAGGGGAAATGCAATAAGACGTCGATTTTAAAAAATTAAATGGACGAAGTAAGAAGATTATTAAATTAAATATTAAGCAACTGATTCCGCAAGCTTTTCACTCCGTGTGATTATCGGCTATCTCTCGTTAATCACTTATAATTATATTTTTATAATAAAGAATGGAAATATCGTGGAAATGTAATATATTTCTTAATGAATCAGATGTCTTGGCTAATAATACGATATAAACGATACAAATGAACTTCGTTGTGAGAAACTCGTTGGAGATGAACAAGAAAGATTCATCATTTTTATAAGATATTACGTTTGCTATGAAGAGATGGGCTATCAACTTTAATCGCGCGATCAAGAACGTGAACAAGAAATATTATGAGAGAAACAACAAAATTCGTGAAGATGAAAAATAGTTTGAAAATGATCAAAAATAATCTTGAAAAAAAAAGAAAAACTTTCCAAACTATTGATCCGATTGAAAAGTTTATTTTATTCGAAATATTAATCATTTCGAATTAGAAGTTCCAAGAATAGTTAGAATGCTATTTAAACCTAAATACGATTAAAATTCAAAGTTGGGGGAATCGAATTGCATTTCGAGCATACTTTGAATTTGAGTGATTGCGTGGATCGCCATTTCTATTTTCACCGAAAAAAAAATAAATAAAAATAAAAAAAAAACCCCGAAAGCTTTGAGTAGTCCTAATCCAATAATCCAAACTACAGTATTTCAATCGGGAAAAATTTTAAAAACCAAAAATATCTAACGAAACGCTACCAAAACACAAATCAACGACACATATAACGTATACCCGTATCGCATTTCACTCGATCAATAGACATCGAAATAATTCCCTTATCCTTTCCGATCTTCTCTCCTAAAAAAAAAAAATAAATAAATAAATAAAAACCAAAAAATTCGAAAGAAAAATCATTAAAAGCTTGCTATCCTCGATACCTATCTTCGAAACAGAAAAAAAAAAAAATTAAGAGGAAACTCAATTCGTCGAAAAAAATCGAAAATAAATGGGAGAATCGATCCGTTCACATTTTCCATCCACCGTCAATTTGGGAATCTTCGAATCGGTTGTTGTTAATTCCGATCTTCACGGATCGTTGCCCCGTTGTCTAAAAGCGTCGGGGTTTCGCGGTTGGAGGAAGGGGGCGCGCGTGTAATTGCCGAGGATCACCGCGATTACCATAGTTTTCCCATAAACTAATACAGGGCCGCGTATTACGAAATATTTTCCGCGGTTGGACACCGTGGTCACGTGATAAGCGTGAATCTGGCTAACGAAACCACGATCGATCGATAGATACATCGGCCAGCTGGAGAGATTAATACGAGGATCATCGAGAGTTCGATCGTCGATCGATCGGGCAAGGTGGATCGAGGTGATAATTAATTTCTGAGCTTCTGAGGGGGGGATTGATCAACGATAACGGGAGAGGGGGAAGATGAGATTTGGTAGGCCGGTGTCTTTCGTGAAGATGGATCGTGGTTTTTGCTCCTTCGAAGTGGAACGAAGTTGAAACGAAGAAAAAGTTTTTTTTTTTTCTTTCTTTGACGAAATTAATTTTTGACGAAGAAGAAGAAGAATCGTTTGTGAGAAATATTGGGGATCGAGATTAATTGGCGATTAATCTTCGAGTGGATGGAAATTAATCAACAAGTAATTAGAGGGATTTAAAGAGTGTTTGTCCATCTTTTGGGAAGATGGATTATGGTTGGAAGGGGGCTAGTGTTGAGAGAGGAGAATTCGAGAAGTTGAGAAGCGATACGTAAGGGAAAAGTTTTAATGACGTTGGAAATGATACGTTGTGATAAAGGTGTGAGCAGTTTGGATAAGGAAATTGATATAAAGGAGGATAAAAAAAAAATTGAAAGTTGATGTATAAGCTCCTGTGATTGAAAAGATGATACAAAGAAGGTAAGACAAAGTAGTTAAGAAAGTGATATAAAGCGTGGAGGAGCGTAGTTTTTGAAAAATAAACGTGCGATGGGAGGAGAAAAAAAAAGTTTTCAAAGTTCAAGTAGTTGAGATTAAAAGTGCGACGATGATGAAAAATGTTTTTTGAGATAAACTTACTTTCAAGAAAATGCTTCTGAGAGGAGGAGAAGTGATCCGCGGTTGAAAATTCGTATCGCTCATCAACTACTTCCCCTCAAATTTCCTCCTTCCTTTCATTCTACAAAAACCTAACAAACGAAACGACGAAAAAATGAGAGGAAACGTCCAAAAGTTTTGAGTATCGACCTCTTTCAACCGTTCAAAAATCCACAATTTTCTACAAATTTTATTTCTAAACTTGAAGAATCTTCATATCCAAATATCTAATCCAATTCTCCAACAAAAGATCTTGATCGAACGCGAAACGAATTTCGGAGAAGGGAAAGATTCGTAAAAAAAAAAATTCTGAAAAAGAAAAAATACGCTGACGAAGCAAATTCCACGCCAATGGGGCGCGTACTTGGCTACACCTTTCGTAGCCCATCCCACGAGTCACTTTCGAAGTTGTATATACGAGCGACCGGCGATGAATGGACCGGAACAGGTTCTGAATCTTATGCAATGATAAACGGGCGACCCCTCGGCTCGGCCACACTCGCACACCTGGGCCGTGGGGCCCCTCTCGAGGGAAAAGGTGTACGCGTGTCGAGGCTAACGCTCGATGGGTCCTCCGAACGCCCAACGAACATCCACGTGAATTAATCGATCAAATAATCGTTTCCGGGAATCCGGGACGTTGCGGGAATTCGCTGCCCGCGCTATTTTTCAATCCCCTCCACTTCCGGCCCGCAATTGCAGAAAAAGGAAAATTATCGTCCCGAGATGAAATTTAATAAATTATTAGCGAATTTCGTTTTGAATTTAACCGAATGTTAAATATGAAAGTGTTGGATATTATTTTTAAATTTCAATTTTTGAGGCCCGTGCGGGGACACGGTGCGATTGCTAATGATTGGGAATATTGAATAATTAAATAATTTCGGTGAGTGATATATATTTAACGGTAATGTATGAATACAATTTAATTTATTTGCATATTTAACTATCGATTATTAATAGCATCCTCTAATTCCATCTTCATCATGAGTATTATTGTTGAGCAAGTATAAATTGATATGTTTGATAATATGATTTTGATAATATGATGATTGACAAGCCGAAACGTAATAATTTGAATACATAACGAAACACAACACAAATTATAGCGCTGTAACAATATATATATGTATATATCGTTACATTGAAAATAGAATCTTTTCTCTTTTTCACGATTATTATTACGATATGTTGTATGCAATCGTTTTAAAAAATTCCAATATCCGAAAAAGAATCGACATAAAACCAATATTAATAGAAAAACGCAGAATATATAAATCCAAGAATATAAACCGAAAAATATCGTTGCCACATCCTATCGTCGTCAGCCCAAGAAATACACAGAGAAGAGTGGGAAAAAATTAATCGAGACGATTGAAAAATCCCCTCTCTCGTCTCGAGCAAACCGCTCGAAAGCCGAAAGACGCGAAAAAAACGAGAAGAAGAGGGAGAGAGAAGGATATAAAAAATGAGGTAAAAAGCAGACACCAGCCCAATATATATAGGCGGCGCAACAAAAAGATCCGCGATAATCCCATCGACGAGCGTTTGGACGGAACATTTGACGGCCGAGGCAGTTACCTGTTAAAGGTATAACGCTTTCCACGATGGGAAAAAAAGAGAAGAAAAGGGGAAAAAAGGCGGTGGAAAAGCGGGCGGAAACAAAATGCGTCCTCCGTATCAATGGGCGGAAGCTGTGGAGCCGGGCATCGACGCGCGTCCCTACCCTTCCTCCCCCGCCACTGTCAATAAAGCTTCGCCCAATATTTTCATCTTTGCGCCACCGCTACGTGTCACTGTCGTCTCGCTGTCTAACGCGATATATCTTTATCACCGATTTTACGACGCGTTCGTCGAGCGGAAACGTGTTCGTTTATTAAAAAAAAAAAAAAGAAGAAAAAAAAAAGGAAGAGGGAGGAAGCGACAGACAGAAAACATGCATTAATTCTAGCGAGCCTGGTGGTACCAATATCGGCTTTCCTCGAGGCGAGGCGAATTATTTCCTCGCACCGACGCGATATTTCTTTCGAAATTTCTGATTGGAAATGTGACGCTGTCTTGTTTAGGTAGGCGAAAAAGGAGGAGTCAGTGGTAAGATTCCTATTGCTAAGCGATTCGAAAATAAATAAACAAATTTAGGACAAGAGGACGCATCCATCAAGATCCGATGTTATTCGATATTATTCGGCAACCAAAATTTCGAACGGACGTGACCGCTCGCCGCTACCTTCGACCCCTCCCCTCTTCTCCACTAGACAGTTGACTGATTTGTAAACTGAATAATTCATGACGCGAATAATTAGGCGTTTTATGCCTGCCCCGGCCGCTGAAGCGATTCAATTCGCGTTTGGTTATCGTTTCCCTTCGAGAGGTACGTATCAGGGTCGATGAACCTTTGGATGGAAGAGTGGAATTTGTTTCCTTCCATGGATACTCTTGATGATTTTTAATATAATAATTTGGGAGAGAGTAATAAACAAGTGTTCTTCTTACTGCAACGATTTTTCTCTCCCGACGGATCATCTCGAAAACACGCAACGTTGGAAAAATCGTAACGAATTTTACCGAGCATTGAAAATCGAAACGAGTTGAAATAATTCGTGCTACGTGTAAATAATCTCTCGAAGGAATCGAGAAATCTTTGCTCGACTATTCAATTACCTTCTCGATACTACACGATATTACGTGCGCCAAGGGTAACCCATTACCCTCTCCACGCAAACCTCCTTTAACAACCGAACTTTTCAATCCGCCCAATCCTCCGATCTCCCGATAATATCGGCCTTCTAACAATCTCAAACTTAACGTGCAATTAAATCCACCTTAAAACGAGAAGTAAGAACCGAAGCGGGGAAGGAAGAGGAGGAAAAGGAAGGAAAGAAAGGAAGGAAGAAAGATGGAAAAGGAGGGAAATAAATATCAAGAAACGTAGAAAAATAAAACTCCGCCCAACTTACAAATTACAGATGTACATCGAAGAAACTTTAAACTTGGCCGAACAGTTTCGATTGGCCATCGTTCTTTTTTTCTTTACCTTGTCCATCCACGCCTGTGTAAGTATATACGTGTGTATATACGTGTGCAAGAGAAGGAGGAGGAAGAGGAGAAGAGTTGGGTCGAACGAAGTTGGAACGGAAGGAACTTTGGCCTCGCGAGTCCCATCCAGCAACCCGAAAATTATGGCCACCTTCCATTGTGGTAATTCAAAAGATGGTGGTGATTTGTTGTTGAAGAGAAATCGTTGCGCTCGAACTTAATTTACAGCGTGGTGCTGTACCCGGTGCCGGCAGGAATTAAAGCGTCCAGCACGAAATCGTGATGGTTTCCAAGGGAGGGGAAGTTGGAACAAAGCTTGGAACGAGCCGAAAATGTCTTCCATCTTTAATACAATCGCACACCTTTCTTCTCGACCTTTTTTTCGTCGATCCTTCTCTTTGATTATTGATTTATCATTCTTTCCGTTTGGTGTGAACGTTGATTTTTCTTTCTTTTCATTTAGCGTCTTCTACCACATCGAGACTTTGACTCTCGTTCGAATTTCTTTCGACGTAGTTTCTTTTTAGTTTTAAATGTTTCTATGGCATATTCTTCGTACACCATCTTCGAGACATCCAATTAATTTTTATTTCGTATTTTTCCTCTTCTTAATTTCTTAATGGGCGAAGCGGTGAATCTTACTACGATAATACGAACTTTTTTTTATATCCCGTTTCTCGTTCTGTTTGTCTTCGTGATTAAATGTAATTGTACTTTTAATTTTTTTAATAAAGATCCCAAGGGAATTCGAATCACGCGTTCGAAACTTCATTTATCGAATTTTACTATCAATTTCTCCAACTGATTATCAGTGGAAAAAATTAAATGCAAAAAGCGTTTCGATGGCGTAAGCAGAGATAGGAGATGCGTTCATTAAAGGGGTAATTAGAAGAAAAATATTTTCTTCTCGAGGAGGAGGAGGAGGAATTAAAGTTTCCCTTTGGTAGTTTCCGAGATTTTTAAGGCTCGTTCAACTTGCGATTAAAAACTTTGTCGGATTTAATCGCGCGACGTGTTATGTACATCTTAATATAGATAAAAGATAATCAATTGTCTTCTTCTTAATAATCCAAATTCCATCGAGAAATGATCAAATTTTGATTTTTTTTTATCACCAATGAAAGTTATCGCTAAAACAGGATAAAAAAAATAGAAAATAAATTTAAAAAAAAAGAAACTATTGAGAGCCAACCAAGCAGTAAAAGTTACGCGTAAAATTTCTAACTCTGGCTTCGCCAAATTTCTCGAAGAGGGAAAATCGGGTTTAAAAATAACTTTTAAAGATAATTCAGCAGCAGAATTTTTGCTTACCGACGAGAAGAAGATTACACGCGAAATGATTCGCCGCGGGTAAATATCCCTCCTCCTTTATCTTCCGGCTCGAAAGAATCGAAAGGGAAACACGACGTGGGAGGAAGAAAATCGTTCGCCCTCGATATAACCGGGCAAATCTCGCGTTTTATGGAATATCGATCAGATTTCTCCTCTTCGTTTGTTGTTCCTCCCTCAACCGTCCATCGGTTTTTGATTTCCTTCCCTTTCCTCCTCCCGCCACGGAAGAAATCGGAATAAGCGGAAGCAAGAACGGTTTGTTTAAAGGGCAGAGAAGGGAAATCAAGTACGTATATCTCGGCCAATGTTTGCGGGCAAACACGATCCTTTATGCAAACCGCGCATTCTCGAATTATTTTGCGAGGCCATGCTGCGTGTACATGCTGGTGGAATATTTGGATTAAAAAAAAGAAAAACACGTAAGAATTTCGTTGAAATCGATTAATCGGATAATTTAAACGCTCCGTGTAATTAATTACTGGAACTGTTTACCTAAAAATACCGATGTTGCGTTACAGACTGACCAAAATTAATATATTAAAATAATTGGAAAATGGATATCGAGGCGATGTATAACGAATCTCGCCAAATATTACCAAACGAGTTCGAATAAACTTGTTACTGTAAGAAGAAAAAAGATGGCGGAAATATTAAATAATATTTCATCCGGAGAGGGATGACCGGTGAAAATGGCGGAGAGATCGCGCGGAATGTTTTCGAATGTTCGAATGTCCACCGGTTTCTCTCTGTCCACACACTCCGCTTCCCACGTTCCCCGCTTCGTGTAAAACCCCTTTCGTTCTTGTTGACTCAGGTCAGACCTTAAGGTCTTTGAAATTATACGACCGCCATACGACCGATACGGTGTCGTGACTGTTCACCAAGTGTGTATAACCACCTTGGCCTCGCAGAGAAGAAGAATTCCGCTTCAGGGATCGCTCGTGGATCGTTTGATCCACGGCAGAAATGTTACGTAATATGCCCTCCACGAAACTGGCCCCACGACTTTCGTTTGGACTACAGCCGATCGTGTTTCTCGATATATCTTTCATCCTCTCCCTTCTTTTTTCTTTTTCTTCGTACAGTCTCGAGAGGATTGTTTGTACGTGCACGCTCTTTGAACAACTCTTTCTTAATGCCAGAATGAAATGGATTGGTTGTTTGAAGATATGCTCGAAAATTACGTGTGGTTTAAACGATTTAAAATAATCGTACAAGCGAGTAGGTTATTTCGGTCTATGGTGAATTAGAGAAATTTAGATAGAGCTGTTGGATTGGAAGGGAAAGGTTTTGGGCAATTTTTCAAAATGGTGAGGAAAGGGATGGGAAAAATGATAAGGACGATAGTGACCCAATGAATATAGCGAGGCAGATCCTTCATACCTAGGTGTGCTCGGCAAGCCACGTTTCGTGAATACCAAATTAACACCTAGTTAACTTCCGACGAAGAAAGTCGTTTGCATGTTGCACACGAACCACCATTCTCGCGTGCGTGCAATTTCATACCGGCCAACAACGGTTATGACTTCATTCCATCCCCTGAATCTCGATTTCGAGATCCATCTTTATTCACTCGAAATTAAATATATCGTTTAAAGAATAATTTATCTTTGGTCAAACTTTTGAAATTCCGATCTTTTTGTTTCTTCTTCTTCTTTCTAACAAAATATAAAAATTTTCGTCGTTTCCAATTTTTCTTTCTTTTTTTTTTTTTTTTTGTTTTTTGTTTTCATCAAGCAATCACTTTTAACGAGAGATTTTTAATACATCCAGTTTTTAGTTATTGAAGGGATTTTGACATTTTCGATAAAGCAGCCATTAACCAAGGGCTTAAACGAAACTAAAACAAACTTGTCGATGTTTTTAATTTTCGATATTTCCATCCTGGCTTTCAAAAAAAAAAAAAGGAGAAAGAAAAAAATTTGAAAGGCATTTGATTATTTTCAACGAAACTCAATAATTTTCAAAAAAAAAAGATATTCGAAAGTAGATTTTCGATTTTTGAAACAAAACTCGAAAGATTTCCACCGTATTCTCCGTATTTTTACCTCGACTGGAAAACATACCTATCATCGAAAACCGTGTCAGTCAGCTAAGTGCTTGTCTAAATAGCATAACTCTCTGGGAGCGGAACAAAGGCTTGCCTCCGCGAGCAACTAATTTTCAAGGAATCCGCCGAGTGGAATCAGTCCTTTGACGATCATAAGAGTAGACTCGTAATTAAACGCAATGCAAATCTTCCCCTAAACGTTCCCCGTCTTAACGACCGCCAAGAACCTCTTCGAGGAACAGAAGGAGGAGGAGGAACAACAAGGAACGAGTGGGGAGAAGAGTGGTCGTGGAGATGCGATGACAATTACGTTGGCCCAATTTTTTAAATCCACTAGTGCCCGATCTCTCTTTGATCAATCGAATGAACGACAATCGAGGGATCGATGCGATTGTCGATAAATAAGAATACTTCCTTATTCGTTCTTTGGTTCTTGTATGAGGTAGGTTCTGTCGAGGAGGAGGGAAGGGACATCGTTAATCGAAGATGGATAATTAACTCCGCCGTTGTTGTCGAGGATCGAACAAGATTCTTTGATTTAAGGTATGTTGTTCGGGTTGATTAAATATATAGTCGAGAGGTATTTGTAATTGAATAGATGTGTTTTCGAATTTACCTGGAATAAATAAAGTTTGCAATTAGTAATTAGAGATTAAGTACCTATTCCTTTTTTGCACTATATGATCAAACGATCGCAAAAGATTATTGGGAACATCTTCGAAAAGCTTATTTAAAAAAAAATTATATAATAGTTAAAAATAGATATTCCTTTTATCCTCGCGTAAAATGATAATTTATAATTTTCGAAACGAGTGATTTACTTTCGATTACGGGGTAAATAATTTTAGGAATCTATCTAAAGTGGATCCTCCCTGCAGAATAATCTAGAAATATCAATTTGATCCATACTATCACGATGTCACGGATGCAAATTTAATCAATGACAAACGATAATCCCCGAGGATTCGTACATTGCCATTTATGATCAAAATTGTTCGTAATCGCAACGTTATATGGGAAATAAGAATAATAACGATCTTGTTTCGTTCAAAATTAATTTGAAAAAAAAAAAGAGATATCTATTTTGCGAATAGATTAAAAATTATTTATTACGAGAAAAAATTTCGAATCTTTCCGATTTTCCACGTTCGATGCTCCGCAATCCAATCGTCATAGGCCAAGGAGGCGAACCGATTTAATTGACCGATTCGTCGTCGGCTGAATCTTAATCACGACCGTCTTCTTGATGGAAACCGACAGATTTATAAATAGTCCATCTGCGTTTTCACGTTACACAGGGCGAATTTAAAGAAGGCGGTCGCCTTTAATACGCATCAGGTTAATTGGATCGGTTGGCTCGGATTTTATATTCCGGCAAACGGAGAGGGATTCGCGCGGAAACGAGCGGGAAAACGGGCGATTTCGGATCGATTTCGAAACTCGGATCGAAACACGTCACGACTCGGCCATCCTCGTTTCGATATTTTACGACTTTGCAGATTCTACGTAAATTTTTATCGACAGATCTTCGTTACTTGAACTTCATCAAACTGTTTATACATCGAATTTATATATTCATCTATATATTCATCATTGTATGATATTTATTTGTTTGGGATGAAATTTAGATCAAAGCTATTCCAATCTAAATATATATATAAATGGATCATATCGTTGAGAGAATTGAAAAATTCGAGGAGATAAATGTCACAAGGGAAGGGATAAAATCGAGGGTGAGAATCGAAAAGTGTATATACCATTATTAAAATTACACCCGAGAGATCTGTGATCTTCTGCATTCCTACAACAATTATACTTAAATTATACAATTTCGTACAAGCTCCAAAAAGATTAGAAGATCGATATTCGAATCTCCGCAAGTTTTAAATTCCATCTCCGCCCGCTCCTCCCAGAATAGTTGGATATTTTATCATCCAGAGAGAGAAATTTTTTCCAGGGGAAATTAAACATAATATAAAATCCCCGAAATACTCACTGAGAGAAAGCTGATTTGTACAAGCTGATCGATCGTCGCGACACAAGCGCACGGTTAAAACGTTGGACGAGTTCGGTTTAATGATTCATAAAGCTTTGATCACGTTAATTGCGCACGATCGAATGGGCCGGAAGCCGTTTACGTGACGTTAGGCGTTTTCGACGTTGAAAATTAATTCGGCGGGGAGAGGGTTTCGATCGCGCACAACGCGGAATACGTTTAATTATTAATTTGTCGGCGCGTGTTGACGGTCGCGCCGATACGTGGATAATTAATATAATAATTAATAGAGGCGAAACATGTTACAAATTTAGCGAATCGCATAATCGGATGATGCCGCGTGAACGTGTTGTCTACGATCGTTTTTCCCATTCTCGCTCTATTTGAAAGTTTCGATATCGGTTTTTTAATTTCGAAGAAACGGTGCAGGAGAAAAGAAATAAATATTTTTACGCTTAATTCCTATCGATTTGTGTATACAGTCTGTAAATATATATATAATTGCGTAAGAAACGAGAGACGATTAGGTTAGGATATAATTTTATTCGTATTCCGAAAACTATTCTCTGATCCATCCACCTTCTCCATCCCCGTTCACCTCCTAATCCTCCTAACTCGAAGGCTAAAAAGACTCTGGCAAGTATTTATTTATGTGCAACATTTTTTCAAATCTTCGTGTTAAATCTTAAGATAAAAATGATCGGTGGGAGAAATAAAATTCGTCAAAGAAAAAGGATTGGTAGAAAGAAAAATTGGAAATGAATACACGGAATACAAAGAAGAACCGTGCGAGATTCTCAAGCCTGGAGGGTGAACAACGCACGCGAGTTGGTCGGGATCGACGCCTATGAGAGCCGACATCGACTGGTATTTAGTCAGAGAGGTGGACAAGAACCGAGCTCATTCACGATTGTGACGAGGAGAGGTTTGAGGCCGCGGAGAACACAGAGGAGACACGACTTTGTACTAGTTTTTCCAGGCCGACCCTCCACTAGCTGCCATTATTATGTGTTCTCGGTAATTAGCCTGGGCGCAGCAGGCATATACCGGGTGTCCACGGAGCACCAGGAAATCGCCGCTGAATCACCGCCATTTCCACGCTTCCTTTTTTTCCTCTCCTTTTTTTCTTCTTCTTTTTTTCGTTTTCTTCGCTGCACCGCTGTAATGACACTTGCCTTATCCGGTTACTTCTCTGCAATTTTCACAGCTCGTTTCGTTTCACCAAGTTCGAACAGGGGAGGGGAATGCAAGATCGTTTCTGGGATCGTTGTACGTGATGATTCGTCACCCTGATGAAATTTTCGATATTTCGTAATTTGAGGAGCGTGTTTTCAGGATCTGTCGGCCTTGATTTGTTGCGATGTGTAAATATCTGGTTATCTGTTGTATCGATGATTTCGAATTCCGTGTCGTTTCTTGACGTTTAATAAAAATTAAGATCCCGAATTAAGAGAGGCGAAATAAAAGAGGTCTCGAAAAAGGGTGGGTATAACAGATATCCTTAAATCGATTAATTCGTAAAAATCGCAAAAATCTATTTTACAATCCCGATTTAAAATCATTTCAATTTCAAACGAAGCGACACCCTTTTCCTCCTCTACGATTCCAATTAATAGCGCCTCGTTTCAATTGCAAAGCTCCAAAGATTCGATTCCGGTTAGACGGGTTAACAACGAAACGGCCGCGATGGAACGTGGCCAAAAGCTGGCAAGATGACAGGCAGTGTTCGGTCTAGTGTTCGATTAAAATTTAATCTGGCATGAATGAGCCGTGGAAAGGCCGAAGCCGGCGGCTTTCGATTCAATATTTGCGTCATACAGGCCGCGAAACCGGCCCCGGCTACTTTTCTTTCTCGTGAAAATGAACAATTTCCATTCCACCGATCCCGGATGTTGGATGACGGCCGCCAACCGATCGAGAAAAGTGAAAAGGGACGCCTTTCAAATTGTTAATTATCGTTGGGAACCAGTTCAAAAGTTGGTTATTAATTGGAACACGCTCGAACGGGACCAAGGACGCCATTATTCTTTCTTCCTTTCCTTTTTCTCCTTTTCCCCTCCGCTCTTATTCCGACTGTTTTCGTTCAAACCAATTGGCGCGAGTCATTTCGTATTATTATCTTGGCTCGCGTCAACCGTGTTATTTGGAGCGAAAAATTGTCAGATAAGCGTTCGGGAACGGCCTCGAAAAGGGTTGCGTATTATCGATACGTATCGTTAAACGTTTGCGATAAGAAGAGGGATAACGCGAAAGTCGTAGTTGCAAAGGATCATTTATCGGGACATTTATTCTTTCGTTTCTTTCCAACATAATCTTCCATCAAAAAAGGATTCTTTCGAGTCGAAAATCTCCTCCACGTCGAACTCTCCTTCTTTTTCTTACAGCCTCCTTTTTCTTACTCGATTATTTAATTTAATCTTGATCCATGCGTTTCCACAGGATCCCTTTTCTTATCTCGTCAAATTTCTCCCCGATTATTTAACTCGATCTTAATCCACACACATTTCCACGGGATCGTTCCGGAGGGGAAACTGGCCAAGGAACTCCCCTTTTTATTCGAGGTTAAGCAGAAAAACCGGGTCAAGGGGATTGTGAGGGAAAAAAGGGGTTCGGTTCGTATTATATGCTTTGTCTTGTGCGACACGGATTGCAAGAAACGGCGGTCGTCTGGCTGCATTAGCGCCACAAGTGCCCTCTATCGGGGCGAAGAACCGTGACAAGGAGAAGAGTACGTTAATTAAGATGGAAAGCTCGTTTTCGACGCCGGCTGTCCGGGACTGGCCAACTCGAAAATTCTCTTCACTAAGAACGATGGCGTTCGAGGCGAACATTATCTTATGGAAGTGGTTATGGTAGATTTCACTATGGTAAGCTTAAGTGTGACTTTTTTTCTTTCTTTTTGACGAGTCGATCTGCATTTTGAACGGTGAGTCTCTTTTTAACTTTTGACTTTTCTCCACTTCGAGAGAATTGTTCGGTTTTATATAGGGGTGGTGCGCGTTGTAAATTGTAATCTTTCGTCAAGTAAGGAACAATGGTAGGAGGAAGAGAGTTTGAATATTCCTGCTATTTCTGAGAGAAGTTTACTTTGTCTCTGAGTGTACTGTTTGTCTTGTAGTGGGTTGATATATATCTTTTAAGGGGATTGAACTGATTTAACCTTCTGTAGGGGAATGGAGTCTTTAACTGAATAGAGTGAAACGTTTACTTTTGAATCTCCTTGAAGCGAATTTTTATTTTACTTTTGTTTATTTATTTTTTTTTAATTCGAAAAAATATCCTTAAAAATGATTTCAAATGATTCATAATAAACATTTACTACAATTTGCCTGAGAAAAAATTTCAAATCTTTTTTGAACAGTTTAGGAATTAGATTTGTCTATAGAGTCGAAGAAAAGAGGGATGAAGTCGAACTATGAATGGATAACTATGAATGGATGAATCGAAACTAGACTAACCAGACAAAAAAAGGAAAGAAAAGAAATTTCAAAAGTTTCAAACAATTTTCCGATTTGATTCTCGCGAGAAAGATTGACTTTTCCACGTATACGCTCAACGGTTGGAAACTTGTAAATTTCCAAAGTGTGAAGAGAATTTTAATACGACTTCTTTTAAAGTCAAACCTGTCGGAAACGTTGCAAGAACTATGAGGGTAAATGGAGCATACGAATCGGGGGAAGGAGGAGGGTGGATCGTCGCGGAAGCTGCAAGATCGATGGAGAAAACGGAGATGAGCGCGTGCCACGATACACGATCTCTCTAATTATCCCGAATGTCGACATAATTTATCTCACGGTGCCCCTTCCATTAAAGCTTCGAGCTTGTCCGAAAGGAAGTTGGGATGGAAAAATTGCTGAACCCGGTGAAAAAGATTTTAGGGGGATCAGAATCATCTTTGAATGAATTTCACGTATCGGTAATTTTAAAATGACCGAGGCAAATTTTTATCACACTCCACACCTCCATTTTCTCAATCGATTTGATTCATCGATCAAAAAGAAATTGTTTCACGCGACCAGAGAGAGGGCATCAACCTTCCAAAAATACCCTCCTCCCCAAACTGCAATTCTACAAGAAGAACTTTATCTCGTGAAATCAATCACCCATTCCTTCGCCACGAATCCATCTTAAAAACTAACCGGTGTGAAACATCCGGCGGATCTTCTCGGATCGCCGCGGAAATATATCTCGCGGGAGCCAGATGTTTGGGCTGCATACGCCATCTCCAATAAACCGGAATAGGTTCCATATCGGTGGACCAGCCGCGTATCCGCCATTTGGCGTTGAAATCGGTCTGGAAAGTGGAAAGAAGGCTATCCTGCTACAGTTTTCCGACCAAGAAATGATATATAGACCCTGGCTTGGACGTAGCATGTAAGATTCATTCGGCACCGAATCGTCGAGGGAGAAAAAGGGAGAGAGGGAAAGAGACAGAGAAGATCGAATTCGATCGAGAGAGATAATTGGACGGAAAAACCTCGCGAAAGATCGAGTGGAGCCTGAATGGGATGATGGATTTCGGTGCATGACGGGTGATGGTTAAAAAAGGGGAAAAAAAATAAGGATTCTGATGGAGGACTTCTTCGAGTCTCTTTGAATTAATCAATAATTAGTCGATTGCACGGACATTCTCAATTTTTTCCCTCCCCTCGAGAATTAATTTTTTAAATTTTAAATGGATGTGCAACGAGTGACTCTGGTGAAAATTAATTCCGGATGTTTCTCGCAGGAAATTTGCAGATGGCACACATAGATCGGGAGGACAATGGAACGCAAGAGATCGAGATGGATCTTCTATTCGTCGTATTTATTTCTCTCCATTGTCTATCTCCTCCCTCCAAGACGAATGAATGCCAATGGCAAAAAAATCGGCTCGATTCCTCTCCTCGATCTTAAAATTCCAACGATCCAACAATATATACATTACATACCCGTTAAACCTTCTCGAGTCGCTCGGTTAACAATGACCGATCCACCGATCGGTTTCCAATTGATTATTAAACATCCACCATTCACCCGGCGCGACAACAATCCCTTATCATTATTCTCATTATTAAAATCGAAAAGTTTCTCCCCAAGAACAGAACGCAATCCTCGAGACGATTCAACACGAGTTCGAAAGTCGAACACAATCAATCGATTTCCAACAAGCATAACTTGACCCGATAATTTATAAAATTTCCTCATTGTTCCTCCGTTTTATATATATATATATATATTCCTCCGTTTACACGAGCGAGGCGTAAGGGACACAACACAAGGACCGCCCCTCGAGCCTTGCAAACGCCTTGAAATATTATTTCTCGCCGCGAAGAAGTTTGAAACGAGCGAGGCCGCGAGTTAGACTCGGTCCCGAGACAATAATTCCGGAAGGGGGACAAACGTGCAGGGCGAAATACAGCTAAAGTTCTCAGGGCATTCACGGCCGTATAACGCCGAAAGCGTGCGGTCTGCCAAGGTACGTAAACTCCTTTCGGCTGGACCAGAACAAACTACTTCTTGGTCGTTCGCGATGCTTAACTGCACGCGGTGTCCTCACTTCGATTACGGCTCGATCGTTATTATAGGAGGCCAAAGTTCGAAGTGTGTGTACACACGATGGCTGAGAAAGAAAGATGCGTCGAGTGTTGGGGAATCGGCGGTTTGATTAAATTTCCATTAATTAATAACAGTTGGTTGTTGGAAAATGGATTTTAGATTTAGCGTTACTTCGATATTGATTGTGCCAACTGTCGATGATGTGAGTGAAAAAATATAATCCTCTTCTCCTTCCTTTCTTCTTGTCCGATTAAATGAATACATTGAATAAAAAGGAAAAGAAAGAAAGACTTGTTATCTTGAGAAAACAAGACTCGAAGGAAATTATCTGCGCGTTAAAAACTTCCTCCTCCTGAAAAGGAACGCGTTCGAGTCGAAAGTGGGGCAAAAAATATTAGGCTTGAATCCCGAGATAAAATCTCGAACATCATTATCGAAGTAGGCGAGGAACAACTACTCTGCTCGTATCTTTCTCTGCCGCACAAAGCGACTTCCGTTCGCCAGATTAGATATCCAACGCTTGGACCACCTTGCCGGTCAGGTAGTCGGCACGACTCGAAACGGGCCACGTTTCCATGCGAAAAAGGAGAAAAAAAAGAAAAAAAATTCCCGACACGATCGATCACGACGCATGATCGATCGATCGTTCCGCGAACGGATTCCGGTAACGTAATCGTGCCGGTACGTTAACCCTGATCCGGTGGAATTGCGCAATAGACGATCCACGGATCGAACAATGCCGCGTTTCGAATGCTCCCACGACGACGACGACGACGACGCGCGTGTATGTGTGCGCGTGCTTTCGTTTCTGACATCTGCCGATAATACCGATCATCGGACTTTCTTCCTCGAAAGAATCGATATAGCGCCGCGAACAATGGCATTGCGTCTCTTTGTTTCTCGTTTCCTTTCTCCCTTTCTTTCTTTCTTTCTTCTTTTTTCATCACGGTTTGATCGCCAACGATAAACCGTGAACCGTAATGAAGGAGGAAGTATTACTTCCCTCGTTACAGATCCGCCGCGTTTTAATTAATCCTTCGAAACGCGATAAAGAATTCGCAAGTACGAAACATGTTACGCATACGTTCTTGACGTGTTATACGTTGAGAAAAATGTTTTCGAGACGATTCAACAATTCTCTTTTTCAATAGAGAATTGAGAAATTGGATCATAAATTAAATTTCCATCGAATTCTTTTGAATATAATTCCTACTCGAATTAAAGAAATTGATATTCCATGGAAAGATTGATCGATTGTACGTTGCGTGATAAGAAAATTGGATGGGGAAAAAAGAGGAAGAAGTAGAAAACACTCACCAGGTTTGATCTGTTGAGGCTTGGCCCTGGTCCACGAGATCTCCACGAGCACGAGCAGGAGGACAGCGAGGATTCCTCCCAGGCTGCCCAGAATCATCCTGTTCTTGCTGCCAGCCGACATCCACCCGCGAAGATAGATTTTCTGAATGATCACGACACCGCGATTCCCTCGGTCGTCGGTCGTAGCGAAGCGAAAAGAGGAAAAAAGGAGCCACGTTATTGATGTCGGCCTCGACTTCACTTGTGGCCGTGCACGTTACCACGTCGAGGACGAGGACGAGGTAAACGTGGAGCTCGAAGCAGAGAACTGTGGCCTCCGTTAGAATGGCTACGAGACCAAGCGAGGATCGAGTGAGTGAGGATGGACTGACAGACGTGCGGGCGTACGCACGAGTCAATGAAGTGAGTGGTACTCACCCGTAGGAGCCCTCACCTTACCCAACCCAGACCTCGTCCCCTCGCCTCCTCTCCCTTTTACCTTGGCTCCCTTCTTTCCTCTTCTTTTTCTTCTTCTTCTTCTTCTTCTTCTTCTTCCTCCTCCTCCTCCTCCTCTTCTTCTTCTTCTTCTTCCTCCAGTTCGCGATACTCGTTTCCTTCACTCCGGCAGACTCCTTTCTTCCTCGTCCGCTGAACGATTCGCCGTTCCATTTCTTCTTTTCTCATCTCATCTCCGCCTCCTTGACCCTCTTCCTTCCTCCATCCGCTCTCTGCTCGCATACGCATTTTTTTTTTCCCTCTTCCTTTCCACTCTTCGCGTGCATACTATTTTCCACGAGATTGGAATGTCAATTTTCTCGTTTCTTGCACGCCTTATACATTCCTTATTTATCTTCTTCGTTCGACTACGTTAGCGCCCAACCACCGGCTTCCTCGCGCCTTCTTCTCCACCTTTCTTACCGCATTTCATTTTACCCGATCGCTTAGCGTATACTTAAATGCTCGTTCTTCTTCTCCTTCCTGCCTCGCTAAACGTATGATTTTCTCCACGTGGTTCGTAAAGAAGTCGTCTTGTATTATTCGCGATTCTATTCGTACGTCTGATTGGTTTAAATCGTGGAAACAGGAGGGAAATATGCATGACTTTTGGTCGGATTGAATTCGAATGAGGCAATTTTTTGAAAAATGAAAGTGATCAAGCTATGACAAAGTAGTGGTTAACTTCCAAATTTAAACTTGTAATAAAGCATTTCCTTCCTTTTATTTGTAAAACGTGTCATTGTTAAAATTTTTCTTCTAAATATATATTCTCTTGATTATTCTTGACAAAGTAGTTGTTAACTTCCAAGCATCCAAATTTAAACTTCTAATAAAGCATTTCCTTCCTTTTATTTGTAAAACGTATCATTGTTAAAATTTTTCTTCTAAATATATATTCCCTTGATTATTCTATCATTTCAAATTTATTTAAACACTTGTATAAAATATAAGAATCATATTGTTAAGCAAAAATTATCCAGATCTGTTCTATCTCTCCAATTTTCTTCATAAGCGAGCATCGTTGCCGAATTTATTCCTTCTCTCCAGAATATTATGCACTTGCTCACCTCCTGGACCACTACCTTTTGTTCACCTCCTTTTCTTTTTCTTATCATCCTACGTTCGCTTCCTCCTCGTCCAGCGGACGCTTAAACGCACTCTGCCCTCCTCGGTATGGCCAGCCTCCTCCGCCTCTCACTGCGGTGTCCTCTTCCTGCTTTTCGTTTTTCTTCTCCCCCGCCTCTCGAACCCCAGCCCTGTGTCCCTCCTCTCCTTATCTTCAGCCACCTCCGCGTAGGATGCATCTTCCTCTGTCCCTTTGCAAACATACTTCTAGGTACGAGGACGCGTTCTCTGTGACGTAAGAAGTCGGTTTATGAAGAAGTTTTAAAATTTGCTGCATTATTGGATTACCACGTTTATGCGTTTTTATTCGTGCACTTTTTTATTTGTGAATTATCATGAAAATTCCCTTCACAATTATTAAAGTTTTTAGTTTTTTTTCGTTAGCCTCTTTGAAAAATACGATTGAACAATTATGATAATTAATCCATGGTGGTAAAATATAGAGCTCTTTGATTATTGAATTTTCTATTCCTTGAATTATTGGAATATTTTAATTTAAGTTTTTTTAACGTAAAAGAAAAATTGCTCATAATACATGTATGCATGGATAATATTTATATTATGAAATTAAATTTAGCACGGTAATTATACTGCCAGTGACACTTTAAATTAAGGAAATAATTAAAATCTTCGTTATTTTATTGCAATCTTTATGTTGCGCAACTCAAACTCAATTCATTGCTCGAAGATATGAATAGACGTTTGTTGTCTTCTTCCCACAGGTTCTTACTTTTTCTTTCCTTTCCTCTTTCTCTTTCTCTTTCTCCCTCTTAGCCTGTCTCTATGGTTTCTTTTTTAATTCATTCCTCTCGACCACGACTATCGGTGTACTGGGAAACATCTGAAAAGATGAGTTTCGCCCGGTGTCCCCATCCTATGTAAACATCTCGGTTATTTGTACGGTATTTCCGCATCTCAATGGAGAACGTTATTCCGTTTCAAAATCATTTTACTTGGTAATACGATTTTCTGTTTACTCTGTTTTCTTTCGCGTATGAAATTGCGCATGAAATTTCACGTTCTTCCCAAATAGATCTCGAAATTTTTCTTTTTCATTGGATCTTCCTCTTCCAAGAATATTTTTAAAAAATGATCGTATCCGTCATTTTAATTAATTTTTAAGATATATGTTTTGACGCGAAATCTTGGCTTCTCATAATACATGACACGGATGCTCAGAAAATATTACCATTATTAAAGCGTAACCGGAACAACCTCTGACCAGGTTTTAAGTCATGTAGCAAAATGTATAATCGAGGTACGAGAGAACACAAATGGGCAACTGGTGGTTGATGAAAAATAAAAATATTCTTGATCTATGCAGCATCTTCTATAAAATCTAATCCTCTGCTGGAAATCTGAGCACTTGTACTTCTTTCCCACGTAACTCCTAACAATTTTGAGAATTCACTTCTTCAGCTTTCACACGTTAAATTCGATCCATATAATCTAGATATTCAAAGATAAATCGTAAAATTAATATTGTATTTCATTATGTATTCTATTCTATTTTTCTATATATAAATGTTAAAAATTTATAGAAAGGATAAATATAATTTTACTAATAAATATTCATAAATAAACCAGATTATATAATGGGATAAATTATGGTGAATGGTTAAATATATTTGACTATTATTATATATATATATATATATATAGTAATTAATTTATTACTATTTGCCTTTAAATCATTTCATCCTTGCCATTAATAAAAATAATTCTCGAATCAATTAGAATGAAAATAAGACATTTTAAATTCTACGAAATTTAAATGAAATAAATTATCTTCTCATTGATATTAAAATATTAGAACATATTGTAAAAAGTTACGAGTTATCGTTAAACTTTACCATTAGAGTTCGTTCACATCTTTTAATTTTTAATTTAAGTAAATAATGTTAATAAAATTTTACTTTCTCACAATTGTAAAATTGTTTTAGCATTTATACAAATTTAAAAATATATAATAATGTAAAAATAATATAAAATAGAAATGGAATAAAAAAGAAATTTACCATTATTATTAAAATTATCCAATTATCACACTTAAGAGAGTTGAGAAATCTTAATACAATCTACTCGCGGTCAATATCATTACTCCCTAAAAACTATCTTTATTCTGTATCCCTTATCTCTTCCATCCAGGATTTCCATAGCAGAGACAAGGCAGTTCCCTCGTCGGTACCACCGAAACGAAAGCCAATGAGATTCAACTTTGATCAGATCCTCTGCCAAGTGATCTCTATTACGCAATCTCTGCTATCAGACATTGTGCTGGTCCCATGAAATTTTCTGACGGTGCAACCATGGTGTGCTCCATCGCCCAAGGCTCCGACAGGAATCGCGTGGAACCTGCCCAAGATCAAAGCTGATTCCTCCTATGCCTTCCGCGACGATAAACCGAAACAGGAGGTTAACGACGTCTTCTGAAGGGATATTGTGGTCCAAGAACTTTACGATCCGATGGCTAATCTCTGATTAAAGGGAAAGAAGCTTTAATTATAATGGAGAAGAAATTAAATTCTTGAAATTTCAAGTTGAGTAAAACATTTAAATTAAACAATATATATATATCGCTGTTACAGATATTAGACTTACCTTAATTTGCCTAATTTAAAGATAATTATATGTAAACTTGCAATATTTTTTCACATGGTTTAAAAGTATTTTATGATTATATTATACGTGTATTTTAATAAAAATAATAAACAATTATCAATGTCATTTACATCCATGTTCCATTATATTCATATTCCTTAACAATTTCCATCTATCATTATTTGACCAGTAATTAGAATTTAATAATAATTCCTAATGAAATCACAAAAATTTTTCAAACATCACCAATTTTTAACAATAATTTCATTTAGCATCTCTCTCTGTCAAGCTTAAAATTATTACAGTTATTATTATAAATTTAATGTTTCAATACCAACGTTACTGACTTCACTTTAACAAATAGAATCAAACACTCTCCGGGTGGCAGGAGCAAACCGATCGGGTCTGTAAATAATTCAATCTCTGAGTTACAATCTACAGCACTGTTCTTCGAAATGGCGTGAAAAACTTGCTCATGCCTTGTTCCTTGTTCATCGAAAAAAAAAAAAAAAGAAACAAGAACTGCGGCTGAATCGGTGAACGAACATAGGGACGCACTTTCGATTAAGCTTTGATACTATCGTGGGTTTCGTGTCGATCCGGAAAAAGTGTGTAACAGGGCCAACAAGAAAAACGAATCAATGATTACTTGTGCACACGAGACACGAACAAAAGCGTGCCATGGACAAGTCTATTTGTGTTTTCTTCGACGAATCTGGGCAACTAGAGGCGCACGCACGTTACTATAGAGACTCGATGACGAGCAAAGAAATGCGCGTGAGACTCAGCAACGATCAAACAGCATCGAAGAACAATCCTTTCATTTTTATTCGCCATCGAGCAGATGGAACTCTACGCTTTCCACGCGAAAAGCTCAAAGAAAGGAAGCGACTTTTACGAATACGCGTGGATTTTATTGGAGCAATTCTCTCGAAGAAGACAGTCCTTCGAATATTGATGCAAAGGAAATTCGATTGTGATGGAGGTTCTTCTAGGAAATTCCTACATTTCTCTTTCCCTTTTTGTTTGGATCGTTGCGTAATTTTGAAACCTGAAAATTGGACAATTTTATTTTCGTTCGTAGTGTAATTTCTTTGAAATACGTTCCTTTTTTACTTACTGTTCCTCAATTCCCTTATTCCATATTTTATCTTTCATTAATATTTCTTAAGGAAGGGAAAGAAATAATAATAAGTAATTCTCAATGACAACGTTATAGCGTATTGTAACTGCACAATCTTGATTTTGCTTGCTTTTTTTTTCTTCCCCATTCTCTTTCCCGTCCACCCATTGTTGGCCGTGTGTCGAATTTTGCATTTACGAAACTACAAAAAGGTATTCCGACTGACTCCGCTCAATTTGCGAATACCATTCCCTTTGAAGTTTCTCTTTCCGTAGGACAATCCCATTGAAAATCGCTGTCTGTTGGTGAAAAGCTCGTGAAATGTCAAAAGTGCAGAACCAAAAGCACGTGGCGTTGCTCGAAATTTCAGTTCGTCAAAAGTGAATACATTTTATTCTCTTTCATTTTCTATTTTTTTATGCTCTTTCTCTATTTTTTTTTTTTTTTTATTTTTATCATTCAATTATAAACGCTCTAGCACAATTTCAATTCTTCGATCCGCCAAAAAGTCGGATTTGAACGATAATTTTTCTTCTTTAGCTAAGTTTAGTTAAGTTTAGTCTAATTTTCGTGGCAACAAGATTTCTGCAAGATCACGGCAAATCAAAGAGCAATTTAATGAAAATAGAAAAGTTTCGCCTGTAGTGTGACCAAGTTTGTTGATAATGTTAACACGTAGTAGTTTAGAAACTTCAATTTCGAGGTGAAGCTTCTTTCAGAATCAGATAATTAGGTTCTTGACCATGGCGTCAAGTTGGGTATTTTTCACTGAATAAAACTAATAAAATTGTAGAATTTACAGCGAAGAAAACTTCACTTTACAATCTTGACTGAAAACTCACTGAAAAACTTTCTTTTCCTTCAAACTTAAAAATGTCTACTAAACACATAAAGAATTAAAAGACTATCGAACAGAGACAAATGAATATTCCTTGAAATACAGAATTCTATTAAAATGAGATTTTAATCAATTACATCACAACTCTCATTCTAATCCACTTCATACAAGTGAGAAGATTCAATAAACTTTTATTACATCGCTTCCTTTCCAACAATTTCCTATAATTTATAAAACAAATGAAATTACTCTTCCATTATTCTCATCTTTACAAGAATCTTCCCTAAATCTGACTACTCCAAATCGGCGATTCAAAGTCCGGATGCGTGCGATCGGTCGCCACCTGCTTTCTCAATCTCTCCCGGAGCTACGGCAAAACAATCGATCGAAGTCGCTAATTTATATTCGCACCAGCTCACCACCGGAGGGAATACAGTTAATCGAGTCTATCGTTAATTGAACGAACGCAATTCCTGCTGGCCGCGCAAGCGGCAGATCCGATAGACAAACAGATAGACAGGACAGTTTGTTCGGTCCGTTTGTTGGTTCGTAGCCGTGTCTACGTAGATGGCTAATTGTGACGTCCATACGAGAGAGTGAAGAGATCGTTACGTCGTCCATCACCCATTTATGGCCGCAGAGCCACCTGCCTCTCCCATGGTTTCGCATGAAGATAGAGCCGTTTCGAACGAAAGCCGACCTCCTCTGAGTATCGAGTATTTTGTAACGAGGATTCAACAGGCAGGATCAATTTCTTCCTTTCCTCTCCTTTTTCTACGTGGTCAGAGACACCACGTGTGTATTCTCCTTTTTTCAGGTTTCGTCGAACGTTCGCCGCCGCACGACGAAGATGATCGATGAGATCCACGCGAACGATCGACAAGACAAGGATCCTAGGACGAGATAGATAGATCCAAACAGGGGTGATCGTTTATTGATGACGCGTCGAGTGCCTCTGAAGCTGCTCTTGAATTGATAATACTTGAGAATTAACGCGGCCGAGGGCGAAGGTTTAAGGAGCCGTGAATGATGGGTTAAAGTTTCCATGGCCAAATTTGAGGAACCTGAAAAGATGTGAATGGTTAGAAAATTACTGCGATGAGAGTTGAATATGTATACTTTTGTTGAATAAATACCATTAAGATCTTGATCGTTCAATTTCTTAATAGAATTTGTATAATATTCATGTGAAAATATTACATAAAATTGGAAATTCTTTTGATTATATAATTACGATTATGTCACTTTGTAAAACGTATTTTATCAATTTTCATATTCTTTTCACATTTTAAATACGATTTATCTATTTCGATTAGATGAATTTCTTAAGACATCCGTTTGCTTCTTCATACAGCTAGTTCCTACAGACGTTCCGGTCTAATTGCATCGCACATATTTCATCTCCAAGACAAATATCTCTCCACGAGCCGTGCAATCAAGCAGAGAGGCTGTGCCTTTTCTATTTGCCCTTTTAATCTGCGACCTGTCTCTCCGATTTCGATCATCAACCATATCAACCAACATATATCATCCGTGACAAATATTTTCTTCTGATTCACGTAGAATCTTCATACCTCTTTGTTTTCCCATCTCCGTCTTTCTCTCCTCGAAATATTTGTTAAAATTTATAGAATAACAGAACGTAATAATATTTTAAATAATTTAATAAAGAAATATTTAATCATTTTAAAACGATTAAACTTCTTTCCTCGATTAAATTTCAAAAGTTTAAATTCTTGACTTCAATCTCCTAATAATGTTTGTATTTATATAGTTTTACAAATACATTTTAAATACATCTCACAGATTCGTATACAGTAACTGGCCAACTATTCGGCAGAAGAGTTAATCCGGTGAAATAATCACGGTATGATTACGCTAATCTCCAATCACATGTGTTCGTAAGTGAATTTCCTGATACTAGAACGCACTAAATACAGACACGATTATTATGCCGTAGTTTTCGTTATGTATTGCGTTAAACCTTTCGTACTATTCGATCTCTAATTCAACTCTAAATTCAACCATCCATTATAAAATAATTGTAATGTCATGGTTGATCGATTCTGTTACAATTTAATCATTATTCTACAAGGAAGGGAAATAGGAAATCCTAAAAGGATTTTCTATTCTACGAGATCATTTTTATGGTATCAATAAAGTATAAATTCTTTTAAACTGTAAATTATAAATTATCAACCGATGAGATTTAGCTTACAACGAGAATGATGAAAAAATTTCCAATGAATAATCGATCGAAATGAATTTTTTTCACGTGGAATCGAAAGCAGAGATAGGGGATGAACGCAAGAAATAAAGTGAAATCACAACATCGGAGATGAGGAAACAAGCGTGCGAGCTTACTTATCAAAACGATACAATTACGACGCGGTAGTCGCCGGTTTTACATAATGCATATCGAGTTACAAAGTAATGTTCAGAGCACGCACCGCGGTGGCACTAATTTCCGTGAATCAACAGCGCCAGGAAGCTCTTCTTGCACAGCCGCTTGAAAAGTAACCGCGTAGTCACATCGGTGATTAGTGATGGGACTGATCGCGAAATCATTCGACACGAGGTTCAGACAAGCAGTAATTTCTAAGTCTTCGTTGTTAAAATTCCAAAATTTCCATTCTTTCATATTTCAAAAATTTTCTATGCATCCTTGTACATCTGTATCTAAATTCATATGCTCTTCAATTTCTGAAATTTCTTTTCTCAATTTCCATACTCTTATACTGATATATTTCCTATTTCTGAACATACCTTCAACTCATACGTCTATATCTTCATAATTTTCTTTTTAACTTCCTGGTTTCATCTACAATAACAATCGTTATGTATTTCTTCTCCAGTTTTACGTCATAATATCTCATCAAAGTATTGCTTTCATTTAAATAACGATACCATACCTTACTTATGATTTCAACGGTAACATGTAGTTTGTTTGACCGGATTTTCGATACGATACGTGAGAGTATTAATCCCATCACTATCGCGATGATCGGCAACCGCACGGCAGGCGGTCGGCTTCTTTCCCGCAGCTCCTTCCAGGGCGACTCTCGATCCATGTTTCATGAGGCTCCTCATGCTCGAACTAGAGAAAGGGCCGGCCACGTACAAGCACTTACAAGCCGAGGGAGGCAGGCCGCTGTTCTGAATCACAGGTACCTAGGCGATTCTTTGTGATCGATACACTCGCGACACTACGGCGCCACCCTTACCTTTTTCTTCTCGCGATTATAATTGTCTTTATCCACAAAGAGTGGGGAAGCTCCTTACAAACGTTCCATGAAATGATCCTGATTGAAATCGCTAACTTTATTTGCGTCGATATTAGATAGTGTCGAACGAAAGTTATAGGGAACCTTTGTTAGTGAGATAAGATGATTACTATGTGCCGAAGTTCATTTAAACGAAAAGTTTCATTATAAAGTTTGAAGCCGATGTAACATAGGAAGATTTTCATTGATCAAATTATTAATCTTAATTGTGCAAGTGGTACAGTTTTCTTGAGTGTAAAGCAATAAAATTCTGAAACTAAAGAAAGATAAAAATTACTGATTAATTAATGATTAACTGATGACTTAATAATAGTCGTTAATAATTTTTAATTTTTATGAGATATAAAAATTATGTTTGCTTTTTAATAATTTCATTATTTCATGGATTGAATTTTTTTTTTTACTATGTTATTAAAGATTTACTTATAAAAAATTTTGAAATAAATCTATTTAACAGTATATTGAAATAAATTTTAGATAGATTTAGATGAATTCATTTATATTTCAAACTAAAAGAACGAAATAAATTCATCAAGGCTTACAAAGGTTATTATAAATTTTATAATTTTTTATCATTTTAAACTCTTTAATCTCTTTAATCTCTTTCCCTCAAGTTGAGAAAAGATACGAATCGAATTGGATATGGGCATACCCGGATAAAAGAAAAATTCAAGCACGAAATGTGCGTGCACACTTTCAGTGGTCGCAATGAATAATGGACAGACGGAACATTTCGTCGGGAATGTCATGCAGGCCGAATTCGTAGAAGAGAATCATCCTGTACACGCGTCTACTGCGAAATACAGTTGCGTAGAGGCAATATAATCTCAGAGATTTCAGGGAATCATCGATGAATTCGACGAAATCTCTTTTGCGGTGAACGGAGAAAGGGTTAATATGACTTACGTTCGCCACGTGTCCCGACGCATGTTTGAAAAACGAACGCAATCTATAAGCTCGCTTGTCTTAACCGATCGACCATCGATTTGTTTATAAATAACAAATTGTAGATTATTATCACCCACTGAGTTCTTGGTAATTGAATCAGAATAGAATGAAATTACCCGAGATCTTGATATCTGCTTAACGAATTGCATGTAATAATATTTTATATCAAAAAATTTATTTCAATTTTTTTTATCTTTTAATTTTTTTATTCAAAGAATTAAAATATTCCTATTTACCTTACATTTGATCCAATTGAAATTGAGAGAATTAAAATCACGACATTTTTCAAAATGTCTGCTGTTAACTCTAATTTGTAATGATTTAACATGACATCTTCATTAAAATTATTTTGCGATATTTGTTTATAAAATATATAAATATAAATAAAGTATATCTTTAAGTTATGAAAACAATATTGAAGAAAGATTAATACAAATATTTCGAACAGAAAAAAGAAGCTATCAGTAGCACATCGCGTGAAGCAAGAATGAAAAATTCGTTTGACAGGAAATCGATGATGCGTTGTTACAGTTGATGCATTCTTAGATTCCCAATACAGTGTTACGCGATGAAATTTAAACGAAATAGCAAACAGAATCAGAAACTGATGTTCATATAAATATGGGGTTAGGTCAAGTAAAAATTCACATTAATCCATAGCTCACTATTCACTTAATACATATTAGATTTTTTTTTTCATTAACTTTTCTCTTTATCCATTTTTCGCTTTATTTCTCTTTTCACATCCTGTATTTATCGTAATGGCATATGACTAAACAAATTATTCACGAACAATATTATGAGAAATATTTGTATTTGTGTATGTGACAGATTTAAAATAACTTGAATAACACATTTCATTTACTGCACTTTATATTTCTTCTATCAAATTTTCTTTTTCATTCCTTGCCTAATTTATATTTATTATTTCTTATTCATATCACCTTTACTAGATTTGAAAAGTTAATTTTTTTAAATTTTTAAATTTTAATTCTTTATTATTTTTTGTTTAATCGATTTAATTTAATAGAAAACTAACATAACAGAAATGTGGCGTCATCTGGTATATAAAGAAGTAATTATTTAATTTTGTTGTTAAGATCATTGTCCTCTTTATCCTTAAGCTTAACATTAAAATATTATAATGAATTTTTATTTATATTAAAATATATAACAAATTTATTTAAAAATAAAAAAAGTATTCATTTTATTTAACTTTTAAAATAAATAATTCTTAAATCATAAATTAAATCATGATAATGATAATCGAGATATAATACGCATGGCATGATCGAGATAGTACAATCGATTAGCAACTATATCTACATATATATATATGGCTGTTTTTCTAACCTCAAAGTAACGCATGAGTTGCATGCGTTAAAAAAAATTAAAGTGTCAAAATTTAATACTGGGAAAAGGAAATGAGCGATGCCGAACTTCAGGAAGAGGAAAGAGAAGTACTTCTTTCGATATATGATGGAGATCCAGCTTTTAAACAGTTGACACCTACTACATTTCAGTATAAGGTTTGTCCTTCATAAAAATATAAAAATTTTTCATTATATATTTATTTATTTTTTTGTATTGTGAAATATAATAACTTAATTTTAAAGTTAATCAATATTCGTGATTAAATTATATTATATTCGAACTTTATTAAAATAATGGTTTTTAAGTTAAAATAATTTTTTAACTTTATATATATATATATATATATAAAGTTAAAATATATATATAAAGTTATTTTATATATATATATATATATACATATCTATATATAAAACATTAATTTTATACACAGTATGGAGAGGACAATGATATGAAATCATTTCTATTGGAAATTTCGTGGGGCACAACATATCCATCAGAAAGA